>NC_091702.1:11098111-11345611 GCF_041296265.1 Equus caballus | reverse complement strand
TTATATTTTAGTTTTCCTCTCTTTAAGAATGAAACTGGGAAGGCAAAAGTGAGATTAAATTACCGGAAAGAATTTATCTGCAACTGTCCCTTGTAGGTTTTTAATCCCAGCAGTGCTCTTTACATTTTAATTTTCTGAGCTAATATTATTATATTCTTCCTACATAAATATTAAAATATTTAGAACAAATAAAATAATATTAATATGGATCCCCACTCAAAAAACTATTTTGAATAAATTTTATTTATCTACACATAATTTTATATACACAAAATTGTTTATAAATCTAGAGTGCAGCAATACATAGCTAAGTATATTCTCTTACATCTCAATTAAGTTAGTCATCTAAATTAAGCAGTAAATTAAGGATCCAAGACTATATGCTAAGCATACAAAGCTTTTCTTTCACAGAATCATATATTTTAGGCTAGAAAAGAGCCTTAGAAATCATCTAGCTCGTACTCCTTACTTTTCCACGCGAACAAACTGCATCCTCTAAAGGTTAAGTGCCACCGCTTAGAAGCAGTTCACCCAATCCTAACCCACTGCTTTTCCAGTGCTCTGCTAACCTTCCAAGTAAAAAGATTAAGGAAAAGTAATTTTTTCTGGGCAATAAGATTCATATGTGCTTAGTTAAAAAACTGTATCTCTCCAGATGATGGAAGAGAAGTCACTAATGATTTCCACTGTAAGCTCAAGCTTTCAGCACCCGGTTTTTACCATACACTCCAGTGGAGACAAAGGACTTCAAAAATAAAACTGAATCCCCCCTCCCTTTAAAAATAACAATCATAATAACTTTCCTAAACAATATATCAGTTTAATTGTCTTGCAATTTCAAAACAACTCAATAAATACTTACTCAATATTTGCAAGAGTAGGTGCTGAGGATATAAAGCTGAATATTCAGTCAAAAGGTAGTGCCAACAAGGAAATAAATTATAGTATGGTAAATACCAAGATTGAAGATTGCAATAAATATCACACAAGTTACGTCACAATTTCAAATTTAAAAATACTAGTCTATAACAAACCTGAAAAATATTTAAAGATGTCACATCTTCTTATAATTATATTTACTTGGTTTTTGCAAACATCAAATAAGACTTTCTTTAATAAAGCAAGCCATTCCTTTCTCTATTGATCACTGTAAATTCCATCAACAGTCTGTTTTTTTACTTACTATAATCAAGGCAAACAAAAGTGGGAAGAAAACTAAATCTGCACTAACTCCTTAAAATACAAATTATGTAGTCCTCACATTTCTCCTATGAATGCTTTAAATAAAATGCTAATTATATTAACTTCCAATGTTTTGACAGATTTCCAGCAAAAATCAGATTCACGTGTGTATATATGCACACTATATCCAGCAATAAACAAATAAAATGTGCAAGTTGTAAAATATCACGTATAGTATGATTCTATTTGTATAAACAAAGTAAAAGCTAAGTAATATATGCATATGTATGTCTGGTAATAAGGAAAGGTATAAAAGAATGATTACTGAACTATTAACACTGGATTGGTGGTAGATAGGAGAAGACACTCATTTTTTTCTTTACATATCAGTTTTTGACCCATTGTAATGAACATGTATTACTTTATAATTTTTTAAAAGTATCTAATAAAATTCGTAAAATGGAGAGGACGTGAACAAATTCTAGAATACTAGAATTGAGATATTGCTTTTTAGCAATCTGAAGTTACATAAGGAAGAGTTAAGTTTTTTTTCTTTCTCTATAATAATAATCACACATTTGTAGAATGAATAGGGAGAAAATGAAAGAAGTGTCACAGAGAAGTTGTGTGCATTGTTAGGGGTCACACAGTAAAATTACATTCTCTTGACTCCCCATGCTGTACTCTTCATAAAATAAACAGGGTATATGTGTTAAAGTTAAATACAGATGTGATGATCCTGTGGCTAATAGTAACCAGTATGGCCAAAGATACCATTGTGGCAAAGGCATTCTCTATCTTAACTCTTAATGCTTTGATTGGAGATACAGAAAGCAACCCTGTTACCTCTGCTGCTAGCTCTCGCTCTAACATAGTTACCAATGTTAGATCCCAAGAAAGCCATGAAATAACTACCAGGTGCCTTGTGGGATTCTCTGCAATGAAGCAAAACCTACAGTGTCCTGAACTATAATACAAAAAAATATACGAATCCAATAATCAGTTACTCTGGTGATTTCGATAAGGCCTGACTTGCAGACTCACAAGTAATGGGAAGTGGGGGTTATTTAATGCACTTAGAATATTTAGTTTTACTTTATAAAGCTTTGATAAGCACATGTGCATGAAAGTCAGAAAATAAATTTTATCCAGATTAAAGATAAATCTGAGACTATCAGTAATATAAAAATTGCATGACATCTTGTCATTTCTTTTTTTTTTTTTAAAGCTAACTGGCTACCATTTTCTCCGGAGACCACTGCGTCTTAAAAATGCAACAACAGACAGATCTTTCTTTGGAAGAAAGGGGATGCAGGGAGGGTAGAAAAGGGGCCCAAGTTCATGCTGTCTGAATGACTGGCTAATATTTATTAATCATTTATTGCAGAAGCAATTTTTAAAAACCTTGTAACTGATCAAAATGTGTCAGAGAAATGGATCACTGACAATGGCACTGTATCCGACTGGAATGTGAGCTGGTCCCCAGATTTAAGACCTGTAAATTGCCTAAGAAATCACGACAGCAATATGACATTAACATTTAATCCACATTAAAGGTATTCTAATTTGCACACATTCATAGATACACTTTGTTTGTTAAAAGGAAAGAGAGATTTATGGAACTGATCTTCCAGAAAGAAGAAAAACTTCCTGCTGTTTTATGTCAGGATCACAGTTTGAGGAAAGTGTCTGCTTTAATATGCACATTTACCCTAACCTCAAATACATATTGGCTTAGGTGAGAAAAATAAATTAAAATGCTGGGGGGAGAGGGATCTCTTATGTTGAAGTTCTTAAATAGTATATGAGGTAATAAGTATTTTCCATCAGTGTTTAAAAATATACAGAGCACATAAGTAACGTCAGTGCATTTTGAGATAACTATATTCTCAAACTCATTTAGACAAATGTCACACGTTTTTTCAGAACACAGTGGGGAAATATTAAAATAAAACAGATATTTAAAAATGCAACAAATGAAAGACAAGTGACTTTAGAATAGGGTTCCTAACCTCTGTTTGCATTTTCTAGTTCATGTTGTATGTTAACCAAATCCTTAAAAGTGTGACACATTACACACATAACACATTAAGTGTGCTTATGCTGGTGTTAAATAAAATTATTAGTCCGTAAACTATGAAATACTGCAGTTTTATTTGCAAGTTCTATGCAAAATAGCCTAAAACAGACAGGAAAGGGCTTTTATTAGAATCTGTAGTGTTATTGATGAGTATGTAATAGCAACGGGCCTGCCTACATTTCTGGCAAGCAGCAACATATATTCTACAAACCACTGATGGGATAAACAATCTATTAATGACAGTTGCTTTTCTACACTTAAAACGGGCAGACTGCGTTGCCTGACCACAAGGACAAACAGGTCATCATTCTCAAATGTTATACAATGTAAGAAACATAAATGAGACCTCTGTGGGGAGAAAAAACCCACTGGTATGGCTCCAGAGTTCTTTTGCTATTCAACTATTAATAGAAAGCAAATCCCACTGTAAGTTTTAAACACTTATAACCCTTTTTACTAAAAGATTTATCATCACTTATTTAATTTTCCACCTAAGGCTGAACAAGGTATTATTAGCTCAAGTGTCCAGCTCCAGGCCTGAAATATACAACTTAACATCTGGAACCAAAATAAAGAAAAAAAATGTCCCTTTGTTACTCTTGCAGAGTAAGATGAATTTTTTGTCCCTGTATAAACCTGTGGAGTGTCCATCTCTCCAGGTTTATGAATGTTCAACCTACAGAATCACACTCAGTGAGGACATAGGGGAAACATCTAGATTTTTCATCAGATGCAGAAAGCCTGTTTCATTGGACACACGTCTTTCAAGTCAGTGCCTTTTAATGTACTTTTTTCCTGGTGGTCACTGGACCAGCAGCATTGGCCTCGCTTGGGGGCTTACTAAACGCAGAATCTCAAGTCTCATCCCAGACCCGGAGAATCAGAACCTGCATTTGAACAATATCCCCAGGCGACTCATATGCACATAATGACAGTGAAGCACTGGCCTAGATCACCACGGCCGGCCCCCACCCCAACCCACCCCCAATCTTTTGACTTTTCAGAAAAAAGAACAAGGTAAGCTTTAGACACGTCATACTGATCAGGATAATTCACTTCATTCTTTGCCAAAAGGGGCATGGCACAGCAGTCCTTCTTTCAAGCCAGAAAAAACCTCCAAAACTATTTTGACCTAAAAAAGAGACAATTTTTCACATAGCTCAACCTAATATATTCTGATTTCAATCTTTCTCCCAAGAGGAAAGGATAGCACTATTTTTATAGTTTGCTAATAAAACAATAATAACTATCTTAGAATCAAATGGCAAGGCTCCATCTCCTGTACATTTTCATAATTGTAAAAATAAAAATGCCTGTTAATATCACCAGTCCTACTTGACTATATTAAAAACACCCTAAGAAGTAAACATTTTAATCTTCATTCAGTAGTTCAATAAGAGCTACTACTCACTAAATTATCCAGAATTTGAAAACATAAGATGGTAGAAAAATATGGAGTCAGTTCCCTTTGATATAATGGAGAAGAACTTAGAATCAATTTTCTATACTTTTATAGCATTATTAATAAAAAACAGTCAGGAGTAATATCACCATCTAATAACCACCCACCTCCACTCCTCCAACCCTTCTGTGTTAACAGACATATATTGAGGTCATATTAGAAGGTCTTTAATTTGTATATGAGTGTCCATCAAATATAAAGTATTATTTCCTTAAGTTCATTATAATATTTAACTAAGCACAACATTACAAGCAGTGTTTTCACTCATTTTCTCTAAGTCTTTAAGTAGATATGGGCACAGAACTCTTTGAGATATTATGTGTTTGATTCTGCTGGCGATTCCTAAAGGAGTCCCACAGGAAGACTCATTAGGATTAAAGGTCTATTCAACGGTGATTTCCAACATTTTCCATTACGAATTCTCTCTCTCTCTTTTTCTTGTTTTGCTGAGGAAGATTGGCCCTGAGCTAATATCCATTGCCAATCTTCCTCTTTTTGCTTGAGGAAGACTGTTGCTGAGCTAACATCTGTGCCAATCTTCCACTATTTTAATATGGGGTGCTGTCACAGCGTGGCTTGATGAGCCGTGTGTAGGTCCATGCCTGGGATGTGAACTTGCAAAAGCCCAGGCCGCCGAAGCACAGTGCATGAACTTAACCACTATGCCACTAGGCCAGCCCCATGAATTTCTCTTTTGAGATAAAAATTTTCATAGACCCCACCCCTGCCCCTCATAGTAGTTGTAAGTTTAATACACAACTGGAAGCACAAACAAAAATCATCTCCAGGAAAACGAAGTACAACACTAAAGTGCCAAAATAGTGAACACAGGTCTAGGATTTGGTGTTACCATAGCACCAGCTAGAGGGAAGAAGCTTAAAAAGTGAGTGGGGCCAGAAGTGGCAGCCTCAGGAAGCATTGCTACTGGGAGAAAATCAGATAAATAAAACACAGAGAAGCGATAAAAAAGAAGAAAGTAATAAGAAACAAAAGAATAACGAGGGGAAAAAAAGCTAAAAAGAAACAAGACATGCTAACCCTTTCACCCCTGCTATCCCCATCATCCATTAAAGAAACCGCGCGTTGCTGTACTGTAGAAGAGGGCATCCTTGAACTAGGAACCATATCTACAAATGTCTAGGGTTTTTTTAAAAAAAGAGGAACGAAGGGAGGGAGGGAGGAAAGGAAGAAGGAGAGAGAGAGAGAGAAAGAAATCAAACTACCCTCCTACAAAGCTACTATAAGAAGTAAACAGGAAAAACAAATCAAAACATTTCAGCAGTAGAAAATTCTCCCCCCAAAACCAACTATGAAGCACAAGACTCATTTGGACAAAATAATGACAACAAAACCCTAGAATCAGATACTGAAAAAATAAAAACAGAACTGAAAGGAAAAACATTTCAGAAATGAAGAATAAACGATAACATGCCAAAGGAAGAATAAATTTGAAAGAAAATTTAATAAGAAATACCAACTAAAACCAGGAAAATAACTGAGAATGAAAACAAAAGTAAGTAAAATAGTAAAAAGAGTGTGAGAGAAAGAGACTCAAATAGAAGATGAGCGGGGCCGGCTGCGTGGCCGAGTGGTTAAGTTCGCGTGCTCCACTGTGGTGGCCCAGGGTTCGGATCCTGGGCGTGGACATGGCAATGCTCGTCAGGCCACGCTGAGGCAGCGTCCCACGTCCCACAACTAGAAGGACCGGCAACTAAGATATCCAGCAATGTACAGGGAGAGTTTGGGGAGATAAAGCAGGAAAAAAAAAACCCAAGAAGATGAGCAAAGAAAGACTATATATATATATATATATAATTATATAGAATATATATATGACTGGAGTCTCTAAAGAAGAAAACAAAACAATGGAATAGAACTAATATTTCATACCATAATCCAAGAAAATTATTTCTGAAAATGAGAACACTTGAATCTACATATGAAAGAGCTGAGAAAAATTAACCAGAAACAATCAACTTTGAGAATTATCCAAGTAAAAAGAAGGACAATGAAAAAATGGCAATGCTTCAAGGCAGAAAAATCAAATTATCTATACGGGTATGAAAATTAGGCTTGTACCAGAGATATCAAGAGCAGAACAATATTTTCAAGAAAGTCAACGAAAAAAACTGTAAGCCGCAGATTTTATGTCCAGTCAAGCTGTCATTGAAATGGCAAGACTATAGAAAAACAGCTTGGAATGCGCAAGATTTGGGGAATATTGTACACAGGAGCCTTCCTGAGGAACGTACTAGTGGAGGAGTTTATGCAAATAAGAGCTAAGTGTAGAAACATCAGCAAACAAGTAATGGTAAATATTTAATATGTTTAATTTTAGAGGGGATTTTAAAACAAGGTGACACCATGGGTGAAAGAATGGAATGTAAAGGTTATATATTCTAACAAAATAGCAAGAATACAGCAAGAAGAAATGGGAGGAAAAAGGAGAACCAGAAAGTCTAATAGGAGCATTGGCTACCATAAAGGTAACAGGTGAAAGTCCAAGGACGCCACTTAAAAAATTAAGCAGGAATAAGGGGGATTAAAAGCATTATAAAAGATATAAATACAAAAGTAATCACTAGAACAAAACTGCGAACATTCCTAAATTTCATAATAATAATTGCTCTTCAGAGACAATTCTCCATAGGGTTCTGTATGTCTTACGTCAGCCATCAGCCTTTGTTCACAACTACCTTGGCAAAGATGTTTTGTATTGCAGATACTGTTGGAAGCTAGAGGATCTCCCCCTGGACCAGAAGGCAGTTTGTACCTAACTAGCATAATAAATGTCTTTCCCTTGGGCAAAGTTTGGGTAGATTTTCTACCAGCTCCTTAAAGAATTCCAAAACTTGGTCCCTTAGCTATGACATAAACCCACAGGGTATGTGTTGAACATCACCCTATGGGACTTGTCGGTCAAGGGGAAACTATATAACCATGAAACACATGCTACTTTTTCTGCTGTTAGTAATAAAGTGCTTTGTCTCTGACCCAGGAATCTCGTGCCTCCTGCCAGCATCTATGAAAGTGTTGGCAGGCATGCAAATAGGCTAAAATCTCAGACCCTTAGTAAAGAAGACACAGCCAAATGAGAAAGAAACGCAGCAAATATAATGATATACACAGTAATTTTGGAGTGATTTTCAGGGTATACTGTTAAGTGAGAAAAAGCAAAGTATAAAAAAGTATACACAATATGTTATTTCTTATAAGAAGAGGAAATATGAACACATACACACATATAACATATGTATACACATATATATACATATTTGCTTAATTTTACAAAAAGAAGCACAGGAAGGAGAAACCAGAAGTTAATAAAATTGGCTCCCTAAAAGGGACAGAGGAGAACAAGCTAGAAAGGAAGGGAGTGACACCTCTTTGATAACAACATTGTGTATAATTTTGACTTTTGGAAGCATGTTAGCACTACAGATATTCAAGCATATAATTAAATCAACAAGAATGGAGACAAAGGTACCTAAAACTGAATGCAAACAGAAACAAATGAATGCAACTTATTTGAAATGAATAATCTAACTACACTCGAGGGGCAAAAAACTACAAATAAATCTTGAACTCTTTTTATTAAGTTTATTTTTCACAAAGTATGATTGTAGCAATTTTGCAGATATTTTACGTGTATTATATCATTAAGTTGGTAAGTGCACTGGTGTCATTAGGAGTCAGGGTTCTCACTTTGAATGAAGGGAAATACAAATATGAAATGGGGGAGGACAAGAAAGAATTCTGTGGTTTGGATTGAAATTGGACATGTTAGTATGACTCATAATTTCTTAAAAATAAGCTACCTACCTACCTATATCTCTACCTAATCTAGAACAGAAAGGTCCTAGAAGTAATGAAATCTCAGAGACAATGAGCACATCGCATGTCCAGATCTTGATTTCTAAATGCCATTTTCCTCTAAAATGAAACAGAGTAATTTGAAGAAATGGCTGATTCCAGGCGTGGGACAGGGAAGGTATAAGATAAGCCTGGAACATCTTGTTTTGCCAGAAAATAACGAAGTGCTTAAAAAAAGAGATGGGGGACCAGACCAGTGGTGCAGCGGTTAAGTTTGCATGTTCCGCTTCAGCAGCCTGGGGTTCGCCAGCTCGGATCCCAGGTGTGGACATGGCACCACTTGGTGACCCATGCTGTGGCAAGCATCTCACATATAAAGTAGAGGAAGATGGGCATGGATGTTAGCTCAGGGCCAGTCTTCCTCAGCAAAAAGAGGAGGATTGGCAGCAGATGCTAGCTCAGGGCTAACCTTCCTCAAAAAAAAAAAAAAAAAAAGATGGGGTATGTTGAAAGGACCCAGAAGCCATCTTGAAAGGATATTTCCTGGAGAAATCTGGGATAATTTGAAAATAAACAACGAAAATAACTGATAATAATCTATTTAATAAAATAAAAATCCATGCGTCCTTGCCCACAATAAATAGATAAAATACAAAAGAAGGGTGGATTCGTCCTTAAAGTAGAATGCTGACTGCTAAATATGGGGGGAGTGGTAGAGTTGGAAAATCTCTATTTTGCAGTCATCAGGCAAGAATCATCAACGGATGATGGGGCAGCAAACCTCAAAGGTCCTTTCTGAACTTTAAATAGACATATGCTCTATGGGTAGTAGGTAAGTTTGTGAAAAGAAAAATAAAAGGGTATTGGGCAGTATATTATAAGAAATTTAAGCTAAGAATGACATGCTGAACAGTTCCCAGGCAAAGGTGGCAACACAGAAAGAAAAGAATAATAGGACAAAGGCTGAATCAAGGGCTTGAGAGATTCTGACAAATAAATGCAATCAGCCCGGCAGAGATTGGAGGGGAACACAGGCCGCCTGTCCCACTCTCTTCTCTGTCCTCCCACACCTGCTTCTCCTTTCCAGGGTTACAGACAACTGCATCCCAAAGAGAGCCCATACACAGAGTTCAAAGACAGGGCAACCACGTGTGTGTCCTATGTCATTTTTCTCAACTTACTTAAGTTTATACTGGTTTTTACCCTCTCTTAGAACAATGCTAATTCTCTATGATAATCCAAATAAATTTGAAAAGACAAAAACTGAAGAAGGCTACATAAAGAAGAAATTAATTCCAAATGTGCGGGATTCTCTTCTCATTCCAATTTTATACCACATATTTTTAAAACTCAATCCATTAGAAGCTATATTTCTCATTGTATTTGGCTATACAGTCAATTCAAAGAAGGGCTACATGTACTAGAAGGCAAGGGCTATAAGAACCTGCTCAGCTGGGCAGCGGAGACACAAACATAAGGAGCACACAGATGTTAGACAGACAGGTTTCATTCATGCTCAACCAGTAAGTTTCTGAGTTCACTTCCTCCTTAGGAGTTATGATATCACTGACTTTACTGAAAATTAGTACACAAAGCAATATATGTGTATATAATGTAGTATTGTGTTATATATTCATATATTCATATTGTTAATAATTCATGGTCGATGGGTCAACTTTACAACAGAAAGTTAGAGAGTCTTTTGAACAACTTAGATAAAATGCATTAAAATCATTTAATTCCCACTACCTGTTGTGCTAATCCAGGCTCTCTCATCCCTAATATGCATTATCTTTGAAATATATTTGATGTATATGACCTACATAAAAATGAACTATAACTTAGGGTCAAGAATAGAAAAGAACAATTAACAAACAATTGCTCCCGACTTTAATAAGTGGCTATGTTTCATCAAAGGTTTTAAAATATTTTTAGTTGGAGAATTCTTTCTTTAGATAAAATCTAAAAATTTATAAAATAACCAAAAGTGGAACTACTCCAGTTAAAGTGGGCAGCGGACGTCTGGAGGACCACTGCTTGAGGAAGCTTCCTGGTAGCCTGAAGCACAGTTAGAAACCACTGCTGTATGAGATTCTAAGGAGTATAAATACCCGAAACAGTCACTGAGAATGAATTGACTAGTAAGTGTGGAAAACATGAAATTTAAATAAAAATATCTAACCCATTATTATTTACTGGGGAACACGACCAAGTAAATATAAATTATTTTTAATAAATAATAATTTACAAGAGAAGTATAAAAGACAGCTCATTTTGGCACTATGGTAGCTGTTCTTCCTTGTTATAAGCCCCTAGGTGATACTGGAATTTGATGTCTTTGATTAACATTTTTATTCTGATGTCCCTATGTCTAAATATATGTGTCACTATGAAGTGATAAACAAGGATTCAGGAAATAATTTTTAATGAGAATAACAATGTTATTTATTTACTTCTAATTTGGACAAACACATAGTTCAAATTTTCTAACTCAGTTATTACACCCAGCTTTTTAATAATTAATCTGTAATTTTTAGGATCATGTTTTTAAAAGCCTAAGTTTTCTCAGTTTCCTTTAGCTACTGAAAGGAAGACCAAAAATCCCTTCCCACTCTAGAACTACTACAAGTCAAAATGAGGCTGCCTCTTGCTACTATTTGCTGTTGTGGGAGCAGAACAAAAACCATTAATAGTTAACAAAGCTACAATATGATATATAAATGAAGTCTTGCATTAAAAAAGTACTTAGATTGTATTTACAAAATAAACTCTATCACTAATTATTCAACATTTGGATTTGACCAGAAACCAAAGCATGACTTTACGATGCTGTTTAAATGAACTACTTAATATTGTAAAGAACATCAATGTGGTGAGCTCAACGAATTTTGGACTTGGTATAATACAACAGTTTTTCCAATTCTTTGATCAATGGACAAATTTTAATGTTAAGTCAGTTTGAATTTCAATTGTGCTTTAAAAATGTTTACTTAAACCCAAAATTTTGCATCTCAATTATTTTATATTCTAAAACTGAATGTAGTTTAAACCAATGCATTATTCATAGAGCAAAGACATCAGGAAAAACAAACCTGTGCACTCCTTTCAAAGCCGTTAAATTGCTAAAACATACCACATTTATGCATGCAATATTTGACTGTGTTTTTCTTAAAATACAAGCTTGTTTTTGTCAGATCAAGATATGCCAAAAATTCTACACCAAACATTTTTGTTTATAATTAAAGCAATCATCAATCCAAGGATTGTCATCCATTTTATTTCATCTCTACATCAAAAAAAGAAAGTAATTTAAAAAATTTTTTAATTCCCTTGAAATGATAAGATAAATGAAAATGTAAGTGCCTTCACATAATAACAGTAAGCTGACCCTCTGGGAGCTGGTTAACTTTCTCTATACAAGGTATTCAAAGCTCATTCAAAAGTGTTCATTTAGAATGCAGATATCAAAGACGACGCAAATGTTCAAGAGAAAATTAGAACTTACCAGATGTTCTAATCCAGCTTTGATGTTTCCAGATTCCCTAAAATAGAAGAATAAAAGTTCTAAATAGTTGCTAAACCCTTGCCTCCTATAATCTATGTTTACCTACAAATGTTTTATAAACCCTTGTAATTTTTTCAAATACCTTTACTAATGTTGATAACACCAATGTTTCTAAGGGCAAAAAAATTTCCATCAAAAGGGAACAGATAACTTATTTATATCTAATAGTATTACTACTAAAACTGGTATTCCATTAACAGAAAGAATGTTTCAGATTTTTCAAAGTCAGTAGAGAATAAAAAGAGGTCAAGTGTATTATCTTACTATTCACACAGTATCTGTTTATTTCACATCAGCTTTTTCATTAGAGTTTGATTTTTCTAACATTTATGATGAAAATATTCAAACAGCAGATTCTCTCCACCATGTAGATTCTACAATTGACATTTTACCACATTTGCTTTATCAAATATCCATCCATCAATGGTTATATTTTTATGGAAAGAATACGCATATAAAGAATATGTTTGTGAGTACATAGCTAAATAATTCAATCTCAACAAATTTTTTTCTGACATTAATTTTATTAACTCAGTGCATAGTACAAATCAGGACCTAAGACTGTTGTGATATTAAAAAACAAAATATCACAATAGAAAACACAAACATCAAATATCATGATATATTTTAAGTACTTAATTTCTTGCTTTCCACTGTAAATAAGACTGCTGATGGAACTAAAAATACAAATAACTGTGCAAGTAGCAAACATAATTTAAATACACATTTAGTGAAACTGGCAAATAGAGTTTTTTTTCCTGACTTCAGTGTATACTAATTTATTAGTGACAAATGGACTTTGACTTCTCCCACTCTGACCAAGTAGCACTTTTATTTCATCATAAATACCAAGCCTTATTTTTTTAACATGAAATTATACTTCTACCATACTGCAGAAAATAATTGGGAAACATTCAACAACCAACAACGGTATCACATTCATGGTGTTTTCTCTTTTCTCCACATCTCTTTCTTTCCCTGAAGGGGCCCCAACTTAATTTCTTTTCTCTTTATTTTTGTCACCAATTTTCTTTGTCAGAAATATATTTATCTCTGTTTCCTTTGTCTTGCTATCCGATGTTTCCAAATTCCCCTATCTTCTTCTCTTTGGATCTGCTGCTGGAAAGCTATACCCACCATTTCTGACCTTTGCTCTCACTGCCCAGAATACATCCCAGTGTCGACTGAATAGCACTTGTCTTTAGCCATTCTCTTCTGCTTCTGGCAATCTGAGCAATACTATATAGTCAATGTTTAAAAATTTAAGGATTTCTGAAACTCATTCTCTGGACGCAGTCCTAGTGACAAATAATAGGAATAAATTGCAACAAGGTGTTAGAGAAGGCTAATAGCTACGTAAATAATTATTTTTAACTTTATTATTACAAAATTAATGAAGCTGGAAGTCCAATGGATCTTTAAGTTTTCCCAAGGACATTCTCATACAGTCATCTGTGTAACTTAAAACTCAAACAAAAGGAAGAATGCTTATAGTGAACCATCTGACAGTGCAATGTGTGTGTGTGTGTGTGTGTGTGTGTGTGTGTATCCACTACAATAAAATCAAGTCTTCCTCCCATCACTGACTCCCAGTTCTCAATCACTGATATTGGCTGTTTGTCCTTCTACAGATATTCTACGTGTGGATGCGTGTGTGCGCTTGTGTCTTCCTTCTTCTATTTTTTTCTTTTTTTAACCTGAACAGAAGCATATTATACACACTGATGTGTAACTTCACTTGGCAATCTGTCTTGGAGTTTTTACTATATAATACACATTTACTTTGCTTTTTCCCCCATGGCTACATTGTCACATAACAGTTCTTATTAGAAAATAACATTGTAATATAAAAGAACAAAAATGCTCCGATTCAAAGTTCAAGCCTATAATTTATTACCTGGAACCACTGGGGCTAGACACGCTTCATCAGAATATTTCGGATTTAAGAAAGGTAATAAGGCATATATACTGTAGGCCATATGACACCGACAGCAAGGCTTGAAGCAGCACCTCATCACACACATTAATAATTCAGAAAGAAACGCACGAATGTCCACACAAAGTGGGGTAAACAAAGACTATAAAGAGCTTCATTTCAGGGTATGTTTTGTTGTCAACTAAGTTAGCCACAAACTTAGGGAAAATCGTCCAATTTTCTGAGCTATTTGCATTTTGGAATCAAGGATAAGAAACTGCTTTGTAAAAAAAAAAAAAAAAAATCTTGGCTAGGTTATTGCTTTGTTATCTTTCCAAGTGATTCTTTACGTTAAATGATATTTAGGAAATATGCCTTTTGAATGGTATGCCTGAAAGAAATCTAAGCATCATCCTTGACACACGCACTTTCCTTCACTACCAAATGTAAACAAATGTAATCAACTATGGGATCTTGGCTATCCAACATCCTTAATGATCACTTAGATTTAACCACTTCTTTCTATCTTCACAGATACTATCTTATTTTAGGCCATCATCCTTTCTCTCCCAGACTACTGCAAAGCCTCTTAATGGTCTCAATGGCTTGTGCCTTGCCCCATGTCAACTCATTCTCCATAATACAGCAGGATCTTTCTGAAATGTAAGCTTGATGTTGTCAATTCTCTTCTTAAAATCCACAACATCCTGTTCTCCAATTTAATCATTCCGTCTATTATCTTGCCAAAGCTACATCACATGGAAAGTGATAGCAACAGCCACTACAAACTACTATAAGCTGGCTCCACTCACCACTGAGCCACGTACTTTCTCTATCTGAAATGCTCCTTTTCTCCCACCTGCCTCTAATCCTCGTCAGCTAAAAAACAAATATCCTTCAGGACTCAACCTAAACTACACCTTCACTGGGGAAACCCTCTTCTTTCCTCACAAATGAAGTAAGGAACTCTTCCCATGTGTTCTCATCACAGAATTTATCACAGTTATTATAAATACCTATTCACTTTCCCGCTGACACCACTAAAATGAAAACTACTTGAGGACATGGATTGCATCTTTTTAATTTTCATAGCCCAGCACCCAATACAGTGCTCGAATAGGAGTAGATATTCAACTAATAACAGTCTGACATCTCAACATCATGAGGACAAACCTGGATGGAGTCAGTGGCAAGCAGCTCAGGTCTCTGAGTGCTCCTACCCAGCCCCACTCTATCTCCATACCCACAAAGAGCAAGGCAACCGCAACAGTGAGGAGTGGTTTGGGACAGTAGTATTAGGAACTGTGTGTGTGTGTGTGTGTGTGTGTGTGATGGGTGGTTGTTTTGCTTTGTTTTGTATTGTTCTTGAAGGAGTAGGAGGACACAATGAAAAAAGTGGCTGATTGAGGCCAGAGTAGACTAGAGGCTTTGCAATCCAGTTTTAAATTAACCTGGAGAAGTACAAGCCAGAGCCTAAGTGTTCACCCCTCTCCTTACCAAGCAAGGCAGCGGAATGATGCGAGGAAATAAAAGAGATGTCCACATGGAAAATTTTAAGATCTCTGAGATGTATAAGCACAGGGAAAGAAAAATAACAAATGGAGCAACCTCATCTGGAGAAAACAGTATAGACTGAGAAAGAATATAATGTAAGCATAACAACATCTTCAAAGACAAGCGAAGACTTTTAGAAATTAAACAAAAACAATACCTATGAAAAAGAATCAATAGGAAATAGTGAGTATTAAAAATACAATCGTTTGAAATAAAGAACTCAGAGGATGGCCTGAAAGCCCAATAGCTATAGACTCAGAATGAATTAGTGAGCTGGAACATGGGGGTGGAGAGCTCCCTCAAAAGGCAGAGGAAAGGGGTGAAAAGACAGAACAAACCTGAAATAAATTTAAGAACAGGAGTAAAAGTGTGAACGTCTATATTCCCATCAATAATGAGAATCCTAGAAGGAAAGCAAAGACGAAATAGAAGAAATATTTGAAGAAATAACGACAAAAAATTTCCCAGATATAGAAATATTCAAATTTTAGATCGAAAGAGTACATAGGGCAGTGAACAGGATAGTTGGGGGAAAATCCATAGCAATGTATAATATAAGGATAACTAAGACTATTACAGATCAAGAAAAAAGTCTAAAAGCTTCCAGAAAGAAAAAGCATACCCCTCCATCAAGGAAGAATAACACTGACATCAGACTCTCGACACAAATGCTGGACACGGAGTATTAACTCCCAGGATGAAGGGTTAAAGGAAAATGACTGTGAACCTACAATTTATATACAGCTAATAAACTATTATTTAAACTGAAGGCAAAGTAAACAAATTTCAATATAGACAGTCTCAGGAAATTCTCCACACAAAGACATTATTTGAAAGAAGTTCTGAGGAATGTAACGCAGTAAGAAGAGAAATATTCAGGAAGAAGGCACAAGATAAATAAAGCAAGAAAAGTTTGGCATAGGATGTAGTACTTCTTGTAATCTAAGCAATCAATGAGTAAAAAGAAAACTAAAAAAGTTCACTCATAATGATCTGGAATTAAAATGCCAGAGAAGATTCTTAGATTGGGTAAGAAACAAAATCCAGCAATGTGTCATTCAGAAGAGACACCTAAAACAAAAGGATTCAGAAAAGTTTCTGAAAAAGATAATAAAAGATACAGCCAGGCAAACACAAACCAAAAGAAAGCTGGGGTGGTAACTTTAATGACAAAATATATTGAAACCACTCCCTCCCAAAAAATATGTATATTTTTTGATATGAGAAAAAGAAGGACGTTGTATTCTAGTAGAAGATACAATAGATCAAGAAATTTTCATTTATGTTTAGAAAGTTTGCATATGTGTAAGGCTTAACATGTATCACAGATTAGGACAGCAAAGTTTCAACATGTTCTCTATGAAAATCAGCTTTCTTTAGTTTTACTTTGGGCAGAAAGACAAGGAAGGGTGGCCATCTCAAAACAACACAGGTAAAACATCACGAATACATAAATACTAACAAGACAGCACAAGGCATAATCCCTTCTAGAAGCAGAAGACCTCAACTCAAATCGAAGCAATACTACGGAACAGCTGCAGGAGCTGAGGTGATAATCCAGCGTTCTGAAGCTCAGATTGTTCATCTATGATGCAAAGATTTTTTAACACTTGCCTTACCCAACACATAAGGTTTCTGTGGAAAAATAAGCAAGATAATGTGTACGAAGACACGCTATAAATTGTGATGTGCTACAGAAATCTGTTATTATGGTAGATATTTAAATACAAAAGTCTTAAAAGTGGTTCCAAAGTCTTAACGAATTTTTTTAAATAGGGAGGCAAGATCCAGGACATTGACAAGAGGGATCTTGCAACAAATGGTATAAAGCCTGTCCTTTTTAGTGGTCTGTCTCTTGGGTTGTCCCTGTCATGACTTCATCAATATTTGTGCAACTCCTTTTGCCCTGTGCTGAAAGCAGACTTAATTCAATTATAGGTCTCAAAACTGATAAAATGGTCCTGAAGTGGAAAATGGGAAGAGATTATTGGCAAATGAATAAAGATTTGTATCGAACTAACACACAGGAGTACAGCAGGTCTTTTTTTAATCATTCCCTGTCTTAAATCTTCTGGGAATCATGAGTTTCCCTTCCCCTCACGCAGCACATCGATTTCTGAATTAGACTGCAATATTAAATAATTAATATACTTGCCATGATTGATGTTTTGCATTAGTTGAATATTAGGTTATCAATCAAAATCCACTTGGTTTAATGTAATAATATTGAAAAAGTGTCACGGGCTGTTCATCCAATTTGTAGTTGAGGCAGCACAGATAGTAATGTTGGCACAAGACGAGGCTCTAAAGCAGGAAATGCAGTGGCTCAACATGTATGAGGCAGACGTTTTTGAAACTAACTGGGACAAGGCTGAGGTAATCCTAAATAAACCTTGTGGCACCTGTCAGTTTCAGCGTTACGTCTCCTTCCAGAGGGAAGATGCCAAGCATCAATCATATCACAGCAGGCAAGAAAAAAACTAAAATAAAGATACCAATTTACCTCTGTGGCAAAGAGATTTCATTATTTTGCCAAAGGAAGCATGCTCTAAACCCAGAAACTGTTACTATGATAAAGCTTATATCCTCTTAAGAAATTTCTAAACAATAGAATAATATTTTTTAGATCTAGTCTTACTAAGAAGGGATCAACTTTTTTTTTTTTTAATATGAGAACAACATTCCACCAAAGTGACGGTTCAGGTTTTATAATGGTCTAAGGGAGTCAGGTGCAGGAGGCACAATTAATAACGGCATGTATTTTGAAAACTCCTATTCCTTCTGACAATGGCATTCTCTTTTACTCTCAATACTTTGCATCTACACTTGTCAAAATATTAGCTTAGAAAAAAATTTTTAACTACTTGCTTCTTTCAGTAAAAGTAAATAATTTTTCTAATCATTCCCCATTACATCAGTCTAAAATCTATTATGGATTTACTTATAAAAGCAGTATTTTAAAACAGATTAAATTAAAAAAGACATCCAAAAGAAAGGTGATGTTTTTGGGTGAGGAGTAGAAAAGTAGCAAAATAAATATAAAACAAAATCATTTCATAGAGCAAGCCCAAAATCCAGTGTTTAGTTATAAAGTACTCACAAACCAAAAATGCAGATAACTAACTGAAGTAGCATTAAAGTATCATTTCCCTAACCAAATCTTTAGGAAATAAAAGATTAAATATATTTATAATCAGTAACGTGTATGTATTACCCCAAAGAAAATGTGCACATCCACAGTAATTATGAAAAACAGAGTAACTCCTAAGTAATAAAAAATTTTATAGTTTTTTTGTCATGAACTAAGCATATTATTCACTTTTAAAAGATTACTATGGTGCAGATTTCTACAGCTATATGAGATAAGATCACAGTTAATTTTGTATTCTCTTTCATAAAGCAAAAAGCTACATGATTTGGGTTTTTTTTAAAATAATGGCAGTCAAGGTTTTTAAAAGCCTGAGTTATAAATGATAAAAATATCTATATCTCCCATCTCAAATACTAATTGATAAATTTTCACATGTATAAGATCTTTTCTGTTACGTATGAAATGTTATTAAGAAAAAATTTGATAATATATAAATCTAAGAAAAACCTGGGTTCAAATTCCAACTCTACTACTTACTAAAAGTATGAACTTTGTCAAGTATATATATCTTCTCTAATTTTTCCATTCTTAAGCTCAAGTCAAAGATTAAAAAGATAATCAGCACATATATATATATATATATATATCACTCAATACTGTTTCGAAATGACACACTAATAATGGACCAAGTGACTGTATTCCACTTTCAAAATCAAGAAATATCTTTACAGATGTTATGTTTTTTAAACCACCTTAAAATCCGTTTCAACTGTAATACCTATAAATAAAAGAAAAATCTATTTTTCAAACAAACACATATAAAGAGCCTGGCCCAACAGCCAGCATCCAGTAAGAATACCACGTATACTCTGAGATACGCACATTCTTATATCCTGATCTCTTTGAAAGGAGACAGAACGACAAAGCGTGTTGAAAAAAAATAAGCCAAAAAAAATTTCTCAATTACCTACAGTTTTTTACATTTTAATCCCAACAGGAAAAATACATAATCTCAGCACTAAGTTCCAAAAAGATCTTCGTTGAATTCTCAGTTTCAACTTACCAGGTTTGGTTAGAATTCTCAGCACTTTTCTCCTGATTGGAGAACACCTTGCAAATTAGTGGCTCTAAATGTATATTGTTACGTTATTACAGTTCAGAACGACAGTTTTCAGATGTTTGTACTTTACAAGTAGCTTTTTATCTGATAATTATTTGCAATAAATTCTGCTCTAGAACTTACAAATTACTTGCACAGATAAGTGTACCATGGTTACTGAATTTTACATGTACTGCTGTCTTTTTAAGATTCTTTAGTTAGTTTCACAAATATGAGTGAGCATCCACTAAATCAAGATGAGTTTAAATTAAACATATCAAACAGCTGAGGACTTACGAGACATACTAAGCTTATTGAAATGGGAAGCTGAACACTTAAGTTGGTATGTGTCAGTTAAGCCATTTATAGTCAGTCAGGTAAACAGGTTCTGGAGTTCACATAAAGGGTGTACAGGGGAAAGAAAAGACATTTCAATGATTTTGAAGTCGTGCTCTAGATAACAGTCTCAGATGAAGGAAAACTAGGAGAATTTATCAGCAGTAGATATGATATAAAAGAACTGCTAAAGGAAGTGCTTCAGACACAGGAGAAATTACGCCAAAAAGAGACTTGAAATATCAAGACTGAACCTATCTGCTATTTCCCACATGCAGAACTAACATTCATAATCAATGACAATCTTCTTCCCAGATGTAGCCCAAGAATCTTTCTCAATACTGCTGCAAGGAGTCACTGCCAGTAATCTGGAGTTAGCAGGTGAAAGCAATCCATTCACCACCACCCACTTCAAGCTATGTTCTTGACCGAGTTCAAGAGACATTCAGAAAAAGGAGAAACTGCCATATGTGTTAGAGTGGTTGGAAAATATTTCAAAGAGTAGAGTAATTTTAGTTGGATCCTGAAAAACTGACTGCATTTGAACAGACTGGGTAAACAGAAAAGAAGAGGCAGGAAGAGTGAACTCAAGGGTCCCAGATGACCTGATCGAGGTCAAGTAAGGGACAACAGCCTGTCCAGAATATATGCATTAAAAGGTCATGTTACTTTTAGTCTTTAATTTTAAATAATTTTTATTATCTAAGTTTTCAGGGCCACCATGTACAACTGTGTACGTTGTTCGCTATGGGGGAAAAAAGGAAAGAAAAATCTAATGGGGCAAGTGGAAGCTAAAAGCTACATGCCCTGGCCAAGCAGTGCATTCTGGTGTGGTACTGCATCCACAGAAAAAGGGATGTCTTTTCCTAGTATGCACAAATGTACCATATGGGCTAACAGTGGCCCTGCAAATAATAAATGCTCATTGTAGAAAAATTCAAAATTACATCCGGTCCCAATGAAGCAGAAAATAAAAATCACCTGAAATCCCACCAGCCCAAGATAATATCTAAACATTTCAGTTTTTTCCTCCATTCTTTTGCATACACATAAATACACTTATTTTTCTTACAAAAATGAGATCATTGTTGATTTCTGCTACGTAGCATAAGTTTTTTCACTACTTAATTATATAGTGTAAACAGCTTCTCAGGGTCAATAAATATATTTGCATATAATATTTTTAATGTTTACATACTATTCTGCTTATAGATGTACAATAAGTTAACTCATCCATTATTGCTGGACATTTGGGTTGTTTCTGATTTCTTATTCTAAATAAAACTCGGGTATAAAAAAAAGAAGTGATCAGGGGCTGGCCCTGTGGCCGAGTGGTTAAGTTCGTGTGCTCCGCTGCAGGCGGCCCAGGGTTTCGTTGGTTCGAATCCTGGGCGCGGACATGGCACTGCTCATCAAACCACGCTGAGGCAGCGTCCCACATGCCACAACTAGAAGGACCCACAACGAAGAATATACAACTATGTACCGGGGGGCTTTGGGGAGAAAAAGGAAAAAAATAAAATCTTTAAAAAAAAAAAAAAAAAGAACCGATCATTAGATGTAAAAATCATTTATGGATTTTACGTCACGTTTATTTCATTTGGAGGACTGGGGTTAAATAATTTAAAAAACGGGAAATAAACCAGTATATTTTATCTCCAGTACTTAACCCTAAATAATTTAAATTTATACATATTTAAATATAAAGTATCATTACCATTTATAATAATTTAAATTTAAATACAATTAAAAATAAATTTCTACCTTCGAAGAAGCTTATTATCATAGAATTACGCCCAACGACTTCATAAAATCAATATCTACCTATATATAACATAGAGTCAACAATCCCGAATGGAAGTTAACAAATATATATAAGTATTCTATTCATGTCTTCAGCTACTAAAATTGAGAGAAAATGCAACACGTATATTTTTCCTGAGAACAGCAAACTCTCAGTAACTCAGAAATTGATTGTTCAGTTTCACAATTATTAAAGTCTTGTGATGCTTCTCCTCTTTCTTCTGATATTCTCCTGTGTAACTACACTGATACTCTGGAATGAAACAAAAAACTAAGGTGTGATTTTAATCAGGTAAGCACCTAATAATTCTAGGAAATAAAACTACGAAAATTCTTCCTTTGCTCAGTGAATCAAAATAAACCCCCAGCCTAGAATTCAAGATCCTTGCTCAAATCAAACTATATGCCATTTCCGAAAGACCTCTTTGCAGTTCCCAGCACTTAAAGGTTTAATCATATTATTGTCTATGTGAACTGACCTCAGATGCCCCACCTTTGAGGAAATAGTGAACAGCATGTGCCAAGCTCCGCAGTGAGTGCTTTACATGGATTCGCTCATTTAATCCTTATCACTTCATTTTAAGGAGGGACAATTACTATCCCCACTATACAGACGAGATAACTGAGACTCAGAGCACACAGTACACCCCTCAGCTAGCAGAAGGCAGACGTGAAACCAGGCAGCCCAAGTTCATTGCCCAAATTTTAATCAAGAGAGAATTTATTACTGTCAATCTCTAAAAACAATAACCTCAATAACAGAACAAGACTTTGTGGTATTCTACTTCTTAATTGGAACCATGATTGGAAAGGAGGCTGCAAAAGGGTGAGAATATAAGTAAAAATAAACACTGACCTTTAATGACAGGTTACTACATGCCAGGTGCTGAGCCTGGTCATTTACACTTATAATCTCAATAAATTCTCAAAATATTCCCCAAAAGAAAAATCTGTATACATGGCTAACATTTAGGGAAATATTAAAGTGCACAGATCTGCAAGGTGAAACGAAATGCCATTGTTCACTTCACAAACAAGCAAAGATTAAAACAAATGATGATGTTTCCACTGTTGGCAAAGGTGTGAGGAATCAGGTACCCTCACATGCTACAGGTGAGAGCAGAAAATAGGACTACAACTTCTCCAGAGGACAACTGCAAAACGTTCAGAATTCCCAGCAACACAGATAAAGCCCTGGACCTGACGGTTCTACTTCTCCAGATTTATCCCAATGACACATTCCTAATATAGGAATCATGCCATTGTATTTAATACCAAACAAATAAACAAAAAACCTAAAACAAACTAAATGTCCAATAATGATAAACTATGAAATATCACATCTATAAAACAGAAAACCAATAGCCATTAAAAATTATGATGTAGTTGTATATTTCCAAGAAAATGTTCTTATGGCATATTGTTTAAAAAAAAAGAATATTACAGAATGATATGATGTCAGAGTTGTTAAAAAGTTTTATACATGGATGTGTATAATGTGAGTACATGTGTGTATGTATCTGTGTGTAACCAAAAAGTTAAAATAAAATGTTAACAGCATTTAACAGTGGAATTTCCAGTGACTTTTATGTTCATTCTAATTTTCTGTTTGTGTTTTCTAAAATTTCTTCCATGAAAACACATTAATGTTGGTCCAATTTAAAAAAAAGCATTTAAGAAAAAGTCCTCTCAGCACCTCGATGGAGTAGCATATTATCCTCATTTTGTAAATAAAGGATCTGCAGCTCAGAGTCAGAGAGTAACTTGCTAAGATGCCCAAAATAGCTCTATCTGAATCCAAAGCTCATACTTTTTCTTTTACAATAGAAATGCTGCCTGCTGTGTTAGATAAAATGAGGAGAAATCTATATTCAGCCCACACTTTTCCTGTTCTCTATACCCTTGAAAAACTTTATCACAAATTATCTGTGTACATGCCAGTTACCTTCACTGTTTACTTTAAAGACTCAGTCTACATTTTTGTTCATCTTTATACCATCTGCAGAGTTTAATACTAATAGAATCTTCCTAAATTTGGTACATGATTGTATAAGATACAGACGAATTCAATTTAGAGTTAGAGAATGTGAAACTGGAACAGAGATAATAGACACAGTTACGTCCATGATGCATGAGACAAACGGAGAAGGTGAACCCTTCAATAATTGATCAAGCATAGATCCTTGGTGTGCGATGTCAAACTTTAAATTTCCCAAAACTACACATTAAAGATAAAAGTCTTTAGGTCTTGGGATATGGTTAATTAAAACAATTTTATTTATATATCCCTAACATTAGCTAAGGTTCACAAAATTAGAATTGGAAGGTCTCATTAGGAAAAGCAGAGAAGTAAATAGCACAACAAAATATTTTAAATGCTACATTAGAATTCTAACTTCATGAGGTGTGTGTGTGTAGGGGGAGTACTTTGAGGGTGGGGAAGAGGAGGAAGCTGTGGGTAGCAGAGTCGAGGAAATACTTCAGAGAGATGATGCTTACTTGAGGTTCCTTCTAACAAAGGCATTCCCACCACAGGGGTTCTGGAATCAGCCCCTCTGGGTTCTTCAAAGACTTCACTCCTTCAATTATCTGTTGTCTCTTCCCCACCCTGTACTGCAATTGTAGAGCAAGGAGGGGTTGAGGTGGTCCCTTAGGAAACAAGTCAAACTGAAAGTAACAATCAAACCTTTATTCACTTAACTTGTAACAGCGCGAGCAAAAATGAAAGTAACAATCAAACCTTTATTCACTTAACTTGTAACAGCGCGAGCAAGAGGCAAAAAGCATTTGCTCCCTAAAGCTCCATTTTCCCCCTCAAAGAACAGCTTGGATGAGGGTCAGGTGGATGCAGTACAGGGCAGTGGGGGGTGGGAGTGCGGGAACGACCATACTGGGGGGTGGGGTGGTAATCTCACTGCTGGGGAACTCAGCGCTAAAGGTTCTGAATCTTGCCTTTTGGACCAGTGGACCACAGGAGGGAAGGGGAGAAGGGCTAGGAATGAAACAGTACTGAATCGAAGTGGAGAAAGGTGCCTCAGATCCCAAAGAAGAAGGCCTTTGATGGAAGCACCTGGGCTAGGAACACCTATGGTGGATCTGAAAGATCACAGAGAGGATTTTGGCCCAGGGCCAGACTCCTCAGCAACCATCCTACTTCTCTGTTTCCTCAAACTTTTTGAAAAACTATATACACACTATGCCTCCACATTCCTACCTCCTATCACATCCAAAAATTACTCTTCCTAAAGATATCAGTGGTTTCTCCATGTTATCAAATCCAAAGACCACTTTATCACCCTTCTGTTTATATACTTCTCAGAAGCATTTGATACTGTCAAACACTCTCTCCTGCACGTCCTCTCCTCACTCGTCTTCTAGGATATCACATTGTCCAGGTTTTCTACATTTTCTCAAAAGATGACTTCTCAAGTCTCCTTTGTAGGTTCATGCTCCACTCTCCAGCCATCAAAGGCTGGAGCACCTCAAGGCTCAGTCCTAGGCCTTCACCTTGTGCTATACTTTCTTCCTAATCCATCTTGCCCTCACACACAGCAATAATAGCAACCTATAGGTAAATGACAAAAAAAAAAAAAAAACCAAACCCAGAACACTGTATAGTCTTCAGAAGCTCCAGATCCACTTATCCAGTTGTCTGTTTGACATCTCTATTTGGATATCTCAAAAATCAAAATCAGGAGTTAAGTTCACATGCTCTGCTTCAGCAACCCAGGGTGTGTGGGTTCAGATCCCAGGCGGCTCTACACACCACTCATCAAGCCATGCTGTGGCAGTATCCCACATACAAAATAGAGTAAGACTGGCACAGTTGTTAGCTCAGGGACAATCTCCCTCACCAAAAAAAGAAATCAAACTAAAAAATTTATAACCAATGGGTCCAAAACTGAACTCAAGTTCCTCGTTAAACTTGATCCTTGTCAGTATTTCCTATTTCAAAAAGAAGTCACATCATTCATCCTGTTGCTCAAGCGAAAAACTTAGAAATCAACCTCCTTCCTTTCTTTCCTTTCTCTCTACATATATAATCTGTCATGATTCTATCTCTTAAGTAATCACAGAAACTCTCTATCTCTATTTATATCAATTGCCACCATCCTAGTCCAACTACTATCACCGCTGGCCTTTGTTGTTAGTGCTGTTGAGTCGATTCTGACTCCTGGTGACCTTCTATAAAGCAGGGCGGAACCCTGCCCAGTCCACTGCACCATCCTCTCACCTTCTGGTGCTACATCAGACAATGTTCCACTGCTATTTACAGTGTTTTCATGGCCAATTGTTTTGTAAGTGGGTGGCCAAGTCCTTCTTCCTAGTCTGTCTTAGTCTGGGAGCTCTGCTGAAACCTGTCCACCATGGGTGACCCTGCTGGTATTTGACACACCAGTGTCACAGCTTTCAGCCTCACAGCAACATGCAGCCACCACAGTATGACAATCAACAGACGGGTGTGTGGTTCCCTAACTGGGAAACGAACCAGGGCTGGAGTGGTGAGAATGCCAAATCTTAACCACCAGACCACCAGGGCTGGCCACCCCTGGCCTACTCTGTCTTAATTGTCTCTTAATCATTTTCCCCACTTCCACTGTTGTTTCCCTCCCATCCACTTACCACAAGACAGTCTAATTATGTAAAAATGGATCAAATTATTCCCCTGCTTGGAACTCTTCAATGCCTTTCTGCTGAAGTCATCATGATTTGGCCCCCTCCTGCCTACA
Organism: Equus caballus; assembly: GCF_041296265.1. Classification (NCBI taxonomy): domain Eukaryota; kingdom Metazoa; phylum Chordata; class Mammalia; order Perissodactyla; family Equidae; genus Equus; species Equus caballus. Next base: position 11,318,981 of record NC_091702.1, on the reverse strand, counting down.
TCATTTATTCATTCAACTATTACTGAGCATAGTCTTTGGGTCAGATTCTGTGCTGAGTATCAGGGATACAATTATGAACAAAGCAGACTGGATTAGAAGGAGCTTACAGATGGATACAAAACACAAATAACACAAATAAATATATAATTTACTAACTGTGACATGAATAACATTTAAAAAGTACTGTGAAGAAATAACAGATCTATAAGACAGAATAATAGGAATACAAGACCTAGTTTAGAAAGTCAAGGAATTCTGCCCTCATCTTATTTCACTGTTATGTTCACTCACTACACCCTTCTTCTTCAGTATATTTCCCATGCTTTTTAAGCTACCCAGAATCTGAATACCATTCCAAATTAGGTCGGCTTTGAATCCAAAGTAATCCAAATATAGGAAGAGAGATTATTCTAAGAACTTTTGAATCAAGAGTAAATTAAAGACAAGAATACAAAGATTATTCTAGGTGACGGCAGCAATGGAATTGCAAGTCCAGTGGCAGCAATGTCTGTGGTGACGGTGGTGCCACTACCTGCAAATTAACTATACTGATCCCATGATCTAGCTGTCTTAACTCCTGTTCATTTTCACAACCTGGTCTTCCAGAGTTCCACTGATTATAGAAACTTCCCAATAGTCCTACATAATCTATATTTGTTTCCTTTCAGTCTTTTTTGATAGAATCTAAGCTCAATGAGAAAAGTTTGCATGTAGATGGGGGGAGATGGCACGTGTTAAGTCCTGGAGGCTTGAAACAGCCCTGCATGTAAAACAGATTTTTGTTTTTACTAGTTCATGTAAAGTGAAAGTATAAATGAAGATTTTTCTAGGAGTTACTTTCTTACTATAAATGGTTTATATTTGCCTGTATTAAATAAAAAATAACAATCAATTCATGGGCACTTTCTACCAAAGATTTATTAGTAGTATTTAAGGGCCAATAGAGAATTTAAAGGATTACCAACTGTTCTCTTGAGCTAAAAGTCCAAATCAGGAGTCAGCAAACTATGGCCAATGGGCCAAATCCAGCCTGCCACCTGCTTTTGTAAAGCCCATGGGTGGGATACGTTTTACATTCTTAAATGGTTGGAAAAAAATAAAAAGAAGAAGAATATTTTGTGATATGTGAAAATTATTAAACTTCGAATTTTAGTGTCTCTATTATATAAAGTTTTGTTGGGACAAAGCCACGCTCCCTCTTGCATGTCTTCCTTCGGCTGCGTTAGTGCTACGGCAGTTGAGTGGCTGCGACAGAGGTCATATGTGGCACTCTCATCGGTTTGCACTGCTGCTCAGAGCACAAAAATCGCAGTGCTGCAGTATAACTCAATAGAGTTTCAAGGGATTCATGAGTTGCTGTAATGTGACATTTAATTTTTGTTTTAATACCAGTGTATACCAATCATGTCGAAACAAGAAAAGAAGAGAAAAGGGGACTTCAAATGACATGCTCTTAAAGCACAGTGGAGTGTAGATTATTTTATCAAATTAAATGGCAATGCATTGTGTTTATTATACAATGACACTATAGCTATGCTAAAAGAACACAAAATATGTTGACATTACCAAACTAAGCAGTCTTCGCAATATTTCCAACTCAAAAGAAAGCAACAGTCAGAAAAATTAGAAAATTTATAATGGAATATCTCACCACAGCAGAATTTCTTCACAAAAATAAAAAATAAAAATGAGTTTCTGTCATAAAATTCCTAGAAGGCAATACAGGCAGTACACTCTTCGACACAGGTCTTAGCAGTATCTTTTCAAATACCATATCTACTCAGACAAGACAAACAAAAGAAAAAATAAACAAATGGGACTACATCAGACTAAAAAGCTTCTGCAAGGCAAAGGAAACCATGAACAAAATAAAAAGATAACCCACCAACTGGGAGAAAATATTTGCAAATCATATATCCAACATGGGGTTAATTTCTAAAATATATAAAGAACTCATACAGCTCAACAAAAAAATGAACAACCCAATAAAAAAATGGACAGAGGATATGAACAGACATTTTTCCAAAGAAGATACACAGATGGCCAACAGGCACATGAAAAGATGTTCAACATCACTAATTATCAGGGAAATGCAAATCAAAACTACAATGAGATATTACCTCACACTCATCAGAATGGCTATAACTAACAAGACAAAAAAAAACAAGCGTTGCAAAGGATGTGGAGAAAAGGGAGCCCTCATACACTGCTGGTCAGAGTGCAAGCTGGTGCAGCCACTATGGAAAACAGTATGGAGATTTCTCAAAAAATTAAAAATAGAAATACCATATGACCCAGCTATCCCACTACTGGGTATTTATCAAAAGAACATGAAATCAACTACTCAAAGAGATTTATGCACACCTATGTTCACTGCAGCATTATTCACAATAGCCAAGATGGGGAAGCAACCCAAGTGCCCATCAATGGACGAATGGATACAGAAGATGTGGTGTATGTATGTATGTATATATATACACACACAATGGAATACTACTAAGCCACAAAAAAGACAAAATCATGCCACGTGCAACAACATGGATGGACCTTGAGGGTATTATGCTAAGTGAAATAAGCCAGACAGAGAAAGATAAAAACTGCATGATTTCACTTACATGTGGAAGAGCAACAAACACATGGATAAAAATAACAGATGAGTGGCTACCAGAGGGGTAAAGGGGGACATATCTATGGCGACAGATAAAAAGTAGACTAGCGTGAGCACGATACAGTCTATACAGAAATTGATATATAATGTTGTACACTTGAAATTATACAATGTTATAAACCAATATGACCTCAATAAAATAATTAAATTAAAAAAATGAGTTTCTGAGAGGTGTATTTGTTAGCCAATCATTAAAAACCATTTAACAATGATGATTTAATTAAATCACATTTGACTGCAGCAGCCAAAGCAATGTGGCTAAAGAAAATAAACTTGTTTAAATCTATTAGCCTTTCAGCAGGATCAATTGCTCAAAAAACTGAGGACGTAGGAAGTATTATCAATAAGTCAAAGACAAGACAAATAATTTTGAGCGGTTTTCCTTGGCTCTTGATGAATCCACAGATGTCAGCGATACCGCTCAGTTGTTTATTTGAGAAGTCAATGCTGAATCTGAAGTGAGTGAAAGATTAACCTCTGTGAATAGTCTATGTAGAACATGAGAATATTTTCCAAAAAACTGAGAAAACACTAATTCAGTAAAACCTGATGTGGAACCTGCTAAGATATGTTACATACGATGGTTGTTAAAAATATGTATAGAACAGAAAGAGGCTTGGTTGGACAAATTTATAAAACTTGTGAAAATGTAAACCTATGTGAAAATTTAAAGCCTATCATTACGCATTGCATTATTCATCAGCAAATACTTTGAGAAAATATTTGAATGCATGATGTGTTATTGAACGAGCAGTGTCAGCAGTGAACTTCATTGATTCTCATGGACTTGCCCATTGTCAGTTTTGTGAAATTTTGACAGAAATAGAAACTGAACATCCTGACTGCTCTCACACACAGCACTTTGATGTCTTAACAGTGGTAAAGTTTCATTGTGATTTTTCACAAGAAGGGTCAAGATTGAAATTTTTCTAAATGAAAAGAACTGCCCTCAACCACTTTTATTCAACACTGAATGGCTGTGGAAATTAGCTTTAGGTGTAGACTTAACAGTATTTCTTAATGAACTCAGGCAAAAATTATAAGGCAAAGCAGTGCTTGCATGCAAAACTCACACTGCAGTAAACTCAGTTCAGTACCAACTGATGTTGTTCGGGTCACAAAGTAATGTCAAGCTGCTGTTCTGTCAAGTTAAAACAAGAAGCAACATCTCCATTCCCACACACTTCTCAAGGAGTCTATTTTCTGAGCTCAAACTACAGCTCTAGCAGAATTTTTCCAACCTCGACGCAAGTGCTAAGCAAATCTCCACATTTCCAAACTCATTTAACTGTGCAATTAAGGAGCTTCCACTCCAACTGGAAGTGATTAACCTGCAACGTAATAATTAAAAGACAAATGTCAAGAAAAGAATCTAACAGAATTTTATAAATGTCTTCCAAGCAATGACTATGTTCAAATAAAATCATATGCTATGGATTGTGATCGATATTTTGCAGTACCTGTCTGCATGAGAAAACATTTTCAAAGATAAACTATTTAAAATCTCATTACAAATCAGTATTAACAGATGTACATTTGAAACCAATTCTGATGATAAAGAACACTAAATTTGAAACCCAATTAAGTGAAATGCTATCCCCCAAAAGAATTTCATTCTTCTCATTCATACACTTGTTACAAAATATTGTGCTAAATAATTATATTTTGAATTTTGTTAATAAAAATTGTAGACATTTATTTTCTCTCATTATATAACCATTTACAGAATACCTTCAATTTTGCCTCAGCGCAGAAAGCCTAAAATTTTTACTTTCTGGCCCTTCACAGAAAAAGTCTGCTGACCCCTCATCTAAGTCATTTCACCTCCACTTGTGTTCAAGCTGTCAGGACATAGGAGGTTATTTTGACTTTGTGAAACTTAGGGATAGGTGGACAGAAGTAAAGGGAGATCTACTGTTTTCTTATTATTTTGACAATTTCATGACAATCATTGACAGTGTCATTGACAATACTGATAGTGTCTCAGAACCTGAACTGCAAAGAACAGATATAAATTAGGAAAGAGGCAACAAATACAAAGGAGAGCTGGATTAGAAAGTTGAGAACTTAGTCAACTTTTCCCATCCACATTTATTCTGCTTTACATATCAAAAAAGATAAGAATTTTATTAATTTTACATAATAAAACTATTGGCTAAAAAACTAAAAATGATTACTAAAAAATAAAACAAAAAACAAAAGAAATAACTGTAAGACCAACACGGAAAGACAGAAACTTTGTCTTCCATGACATCATTCAACTCTTTAGAAAATGAGAGTCTGAGAAAGGAGGAATAACATGGAAAAAGATAAACATCACTTATTCCATCTAAAAACCAACCTTGGCCTAACGAGAAAGAAACATTCTAGTACACCGGAGAAAACAGCTTTGTCTTCATTAATTAAGGATAATTTAACATAAAGTTGAATAATCAGTTTTATAGGCATTGAATTTTTATAAAGCAGGACTATATGAAATCATAAACACATTCTCAGCAGTTTAGCAAATCCTTCAAATTCATAATTCTAAACACTAAGTGAGAACATTTAAACCTCATGGAACATAGAGATACTGTCTATTGTAGAGCAAGTAAACAGAATTCTTAAAAGATATAAACAATACAAAATAATTTCAGGTTTCAAATTGGGCAACACTGAAAAAGCATTCTGAATGCTTCAAATTTTAAGTTATTTTATAGGGTCATGACTATGTTTATGTAGAGATTTTTAACATTTAAATCCATATGGTGTTATTGTAAAAACAGCAACACGACACTTTTCACAAGGTAATATGGAAACAAGGTGACCAACTATATATCTTCTTTCTGCCTAGGATAGTTCTGGTTTATTTCTGACATGATGGCAGAATTATTAACAGCACCTCCTTTCACTTTTAAAGTGTCAAAATCAGGAAAATATATTAAACGGTCACCCTTTATATAAAGGAATGCCACACACAAACATCTCATAAAAGCGTAAATACACCAAGCAAACATGGGCTGACCTAACTACCATGTAAAAGAGAGGGATTGAGAGATTTGTGAGAGATGAGATAGAGTGAAAAGATAGAATATTAAGAAATGGCCCTGCTTTCTTCTCAACTGATTCCAAACAGTTTCCTTCCAAGACTATTATCCTCTCTTAACTCAAAGATAGTAGGCTTTGGGTAACATTTGTTTCGTTTGGTGATGCTTACCAATACAATTAATGATATCTTTAAAAGGCTGGCATTTTCATAAATGTTCTCAACAGATCACATCAATGTAAGACGTGTCATGAATGCCTGGACTTCCCATTAAACAAAATAGACATCAATGGTAATGTTCATGTTGGAAAGCCATAGTGGTAATGGGGGAAAAAAATGGAAAACAAGGTCCATACTTTCTTAAGTTTTGTAGAGCAGAACAAAATATAATTGTTTACAAAGAAAAATGAAAATAGACTTACAGAACTTTAAATTTTGAGCCTTTAAGTAGTAATTTAAAGGTATTTAACTTAGAACTCCACAAGAATATGAATGTGTGTGTGTATAAATACCTTTTTGGATGGAAAACATGTATTACTTAGATTGGAGGTGGGTTATGTTAACTACTACTTTGAACATTTCTATTAAATGAAACATACAAGTTTTAACTATATGAACTCTCCAACAATAAAAACTATCTGGACAAGTAAAACAAGGCTCCAGGTTAATAAGTTATATATAAACAAAGCCCTAAAATTGCCATATTTAATTTAGATGATTAAAGAATATAAACAGAAGCATTATGACATTGTGGATAAAAAATCTGCATGTTGATATCTTACTAATATAAGAGGATTAAAAAACACAAAAATATGTCCCTTCTTTTTTTTACTCTGAATTCTCAAAAGCTGTACTCATGGTTATGTAAGAGAATGTCTTTATTCTTAGAATATGTGAACTCACGTATTTATGGGGAACAATGTTTCCAATATATTCTCCTTTGGTTCAGAAAAAAATACATTTATAAAAACATATGTGAACAGAGTGGGAGGACAGAAGGAAGAAGAGGAGGCTGATAAAATAAACGGGGGCAAACCACAAACAACTGGTGAATCGGGTAAAGGGTATATGGGAGTTTCTTGTGCTATTCTTGAAACTTCTCTACAAGTTTGAAGTTACATCAAAATAGTTACCAAGAAAAAAGCTAATTTTATTAAATTTAGCCAAAAGTTTCCATTTTTACTACTACAATATACTGTTTGTGACTAATTTTCTACTTCCTGAAAGCCAATAAATTCCTCTCTTTCACCCAATTACTACTATACTTAAATTAATCAAATTTAATTCTGACAAAAACAATAGCAGTCTTAAACAAATTTTTGAAAATTATAAGATTAAAAACTTCTACACAAAGAATAAACTCCAAGAGAAAAGATGCAAATAAAATGACTATCATAATCTTTTGTTTTTTATTTGCAAGTATAAAACTGAAGAAAAACAAAAGCCTGGAACATAGCATCTGTCATATCAGAATATAAAAAGATGATCCTGGCACAAAATGAAAAAGCTCTAATTCATTTGCAAATCAAGCCTGCCGGTTCCATTTCAAGCTGGCGGTAACTGTCAAGAGTTAACAAGATAATCACTTTCAATCCTGCCTTCAATGGTACATTACACTGTTATTCCATTCAATAAGGCCGTTCTTTGGGGCACTAGATGAATGGTTTTCATTTCTAACTCACACAAAAAGTTGTGCGGGGGAAAAATCCACGGGGCTTAAGAAAGAAATCCCTTTATGGGCATTTATCTGCCGGTACTTGCTTTTAGGCAAAATGAGATATTTTGAAACATCAGTGCCCATTCACTTCCTCTATTCCTTTAGGCCCTTCATCTGTTAAGAAAAAAAAAAACTGGCATATGAGAAAAGTGCAAACCCAGGCTCATTTTCTAAATTATCAATGCACACTAAACAAAAATTCTCTATTAAAATGATTCTATGCAAATATAATGCCATTCCACACAAAAGAATAACATTAAGCAACGTTCTCCTCTCACAGTAACTCCTTAGACTACCTATACTTTGGATGAAATGCAGGTGCTTAAAATTTCATATTTTCCGCCTGTTCTACTTATAGTGACATGCAGGCCTCAAAAGAATACTTTTTGAAAAACCTTCCCAGATCATTCCTATTTCAATGAAAATGAGTTTTAGCAAAGTGTATCCTTATAATGTATTTACCAAAAAGCATTATAAAAGCTTTTACTAGTTCATAGTTTAATTTTACGTATAAATGTAGCAAAGGCATCCATATGTTTTTGTAAAAATATTGAAACTGTATTAGAAAACCAAATATACTCTGTTTTCAATCAAAGAAAAATACAAAGTACAAAGATTTAAATGTATCTACCACTAACAGACAATTAGGTTGTCTTCAAACTATAGTGAGAGTTAAAAGAACATTAAAATCTCTTCTCTGACTGCTTATGCTGCCATATATGCATCAATTTCATCCAGCGTGAAAGGGTAAATTTATAAGAACCATCTGTGTATGAATTACAACTTATTATTCAGGTCTATTTAGCAATAGCAACAATTCATCTTTCCCCACCCACCCCTCAATTCAGAAAATAGTATTGCTATATATTTCTATGTAACCCACAATCTCCAGCCAAGACTTTCAATCCTTTTCCAATTCCCAATTATCAGGGGTAAACTTGCATTTTTAAAACTCATATATTTACAAATGTTTAAAATCCTTCTAAAATCATTACTTTAAAAAAATTCATTTATCTTTATCCAAAAGCTTTAAGAAGCTAGAACATTCATGTTTATGACTCCAAAGACTACACACACAATTTTAAAATTCAGATGACTCCATGAATTCATACAACGCATGAGGATAATCCTTTTATACCAAAGGGAGAAGTCTCCTAACGAGGCACCTTGCCGTAGCAGTACAAGTTCATCCAATTCTTCCGAGTTCTGCTGTAACTAGTCATTTAGCCTCAAAAAGGAGAAAACTATCCCTATTCTTAAGATAAATAAGAAAAAACTTCACAGAAAATTAATTTAGAAAGTTTTACACTATCAAATAGACTTTGTTATTAATATTTAAATTTTAAAATAGTACCTAAACTAAAATTTGTCATCATGAAAAAATTATAATGAATCTGTACATTTTAAAAAGACCTTAATAAAATTTAAGCTATATGAGAAAACTAGGAAATTTAAACCATAAATGGCTTGTACTGAATCCACTATGCAAAAAAAGCTTACATGGTGTTATAAAATGATGATAATACTGAGCTAATTTTGTTATTCTACATTTTAGGAGCTTGGTAATAGATGTGTTAAATACACCAAGTCAACAGTGAGTATTACGGTATGCCTAACAAATTACATCTGAAATGCATGATTACAATGTGTAATTTAAAACCAATTGGTGACAACACTGGAAATTCCTAGAGAACTCTGCAAACACAAGGCTATCTACAGAGCACAATTCTTCTTCGAGCCTACCATTGTGAGTCAGTCCCCATACAGAGTGAGGACACTAGGGTCACCCTATCATTGGAGCATCCTATGCTTTTGTTGGGTTCCAGGATCATGGTTAACTCGGGAGGTAGAAACGTTTGATCTTTCAGCTTCAAGCTGCCCTGCTGCAGCTCTTTCCCTCATTAGATCCCTGGGGTTAGCTCTAAGCAAACACAGCAGCAATGACAGCAGGGAGCATGAGCATCTCCTACACATCAACCACTGGAACAGTGAGAAAGAGTGTCTGAGGAACAGCACAAGCCCAGCACAAAAGCTTTATGGATAGTCACACACGGGTTCCAACAAGCAACCTGATGTCCTGAATTATGCATGCAGTGACCTCTTACTTACACTGACACCTGACAATAAAATCCTCTGTTTACACAAAGACAATTGTTAAATTATAGGAATACCTATTTGCAAAGAGACCCTTTGCTTTTGAAACACAATAGCCTGAGTCCTCTACAATCTTTAAATATATGAACACTTATTCCAGAAAATGTGTTTCTAACAAATGTAAATTTTATTTTACCTACGGCAAATCAATAAAAATGTAATAAAACATTCAAATTATTGTTACCATACAATATAAACAATTTTTTCATGTTGGCAAAAGTATCTATTTGAATTTCTGAATACTTGGCAATGAATTGACATCCCAAAATAATTCTCTTTAAATTTCTTCAGTTTAAAGAAGTTATTCATAAATTACATTAGAAGTCAAGAAATCTGTTCTTATTTTGTTGTTTTTCTTGTTCTGAAATCTTCAAAGTATTAAAAGAAATAAATGAGGTACATCACGAAGGTAACTTCTTAAAAATGAGTAAAACAAGAAATCTCTTTACTAAAAATACTAGAAAGCATTGTAGTTGGTGAAAATAAACTTCATTGTCAAATGAATAAGATAGAAGGGAGAGAAATTTAATGACTGTGTAGAAATGAGATATTTAAAATGCTTTAAATTTTGATAGTATGATAAAACTTTGTCCAAGATGATTCCTGTTTATCATGCATGATAACCTAATATTAACTGTACTAATTTATCACAATTACGATAAGATAAGCTGATGAAATAATTTTCTAAATATCATTTTAAACATATCTGAAATTAATATCCATAATTCATAGAGCTCCTAAAAAATCAAAGTAATAAGAAAAAGATAAATAACACAGAATAGTAAACAATGGAAATTAACTGGCAATTCATCAACAAAAATATAAATGATCAATTACTCCATAAAATGATGTTCAACTCTAACAGTAATATTTAAGATGTAAAAATCAACTCAACAAAATCTCTTTTTTTTTCCCTACTGGAGTTGCAAACCTTTCTTTAACATTACACCCTTTCTGAAATTGGTTGTGGGGAAATGAACAGTCTGATACAGTGCTGCTGGGTGGATAAATTAGCACACCCTTTACAGGATGCAAATAAAGAACATATCCTCTTAGCCCAGTCAATCTACTTTTAGAAATCTTAAGAACAAAACAGAAATATAATTCTGTACAAAGTTTTATACCATGATGTTACTGACATAAATGGATCCTGGTTAAGTCAGAGCTAAGGACTGAACATGCTAAAGACTGAATGCTGGGGACTAGGGAAAGAGAAAATAGAATATAGTCATATGATGGAATAAAATGTTCCAGGGTCATTAAAAGTAATATTTTGGAAATGCTCATAACACATCATTTACAAGTATACATTAAAAGTATATACACTATGAAGCCAATTTTGTAAAAACACCAACACTGAGAAAAAGGCTATATTACTAAAATGTAGACAAGCATTTTTTGTGAGAAGTACAGTTGTGGGTAACTTTTATTGCCTTCTTTTTACTCTATAATTCTCAAATTATTTTATAATGAACATATGTTACTTTTATATTCAGAAAAAATATTTAAAGAAAATTTTGGTACTTTAAAGGGGTGAAATCCCTGAAATCAAAAAAACCTAATCAGAAAAATTAATTCTCCAACATCCCAGATAGCAAAACTCTTACTGTAACCCTTATAACTTTATATACACCCATATCAACAAGAAATCTGTGCACAAAAACTACTGAGACATTTAGCAAACACAAGTCTCTCAGGAACAGAGAAGTAAACTAATCTTCAGCCAAAATTTTGATCCTATCATTTCCAAAGCTATTAACTCATTATTTTGAATGAAAGGTAAATACCTCAGAAATTATATTTTTACCTTTTAAAGCTAAAGAGAAAATCTACTGTGATTAATAAACTGCTCCTTCAAGAATTTCATGCATTTTTAAACTATCAACAATAGACACAAATTTTAGTATAAAAATTCTCTCAAGTCACAGTATCTTTATTTTAAAGGGTTTTCCTAATGTAATTTTCAGATTAAAATTAACAGTACTCCTAATAATAGTGAAGGAATGAATGGTGGAACAAAATTTCTGACAGATAATAATTTTAAAAACTGAATAACATAATAAAAAAATCTATTTAAAGGCACTGGACAACATCAAAAGAGACACCAAGGATAGTTTAATCTCAGTCATTCACTTGGAAATAAAAAGAACTGCCATTCTGTGGCTTTCTAGTGTGAGGGCCCTCTCAAACTATCCTAGCTGTGGCTACAGAAACACAACAGCAGAAAACCGACACCTTGTCAGCTCCAGGTACTGGGATCAGGGTTCAGGGCTGAAAGGGCACAGCAAGTTTAAAGGAAAAAATGCTGGCAGCAAGAGAATCACAGAGGGAGTATGACCCAAATCTGAATATAAATTCTGCCCAAATCCCTTACTGACAGCTAAACTACACATACTTGTGGGAATTTTTCATGGAATCCAGCAAAAACGTAGGCAGAGATAAGAGAAATGTACACTTCATGCTTTTTTTAATTGACTGTATCCCCCAAACATGTGTGCTATGGACTGAACATGTCCCTCTGAAATGAACAGGACTTCAAGAGATCTGTGGGACAGTAGGAAGTGATCCAACACATGTATAAGTGGAATACGAAGAGGGAAGGAAGAAATGACCAAACAGAGTATTTTAAGAAATAACGTCGGGAAATTTCCCAAATTTGGTGGAAAACTGATTTACAGAGGCAAAAAGCTCACTGAACAAACGAGATAAACATAAAGAAAACCACTCCCACCTGCATGATAGTAAAACTGCTAAAACCCAAAGATAAAGAGATAACAGGAAAGAGGCCAGAGAACAAAATACATTATATAAAGAAACAACTATGAAATTACAGCTAATTTTACATCAGAAATTATGAAAGTCAGAAGACAGTGGAACAACATTTGAAGTGATGAAAAAAACTGTCAACCAAAAATCACGTATCGAGGAAAACTATAATTTAAAATTGAAGGTAAAATAAAGATACTATTGCTTGGGATAAGTATAATGGGATAAGTTAAAGTAGAACAGGATAAGTTAAAGATGCACTTTAATGGGATAAGTTACAGATGTAATCTCTAGTGTAACAACTAAAAATCATACAAGGAGATACAGCTTTAAAACAATAAAGAAATTTAAATGAAATATTAAAAATTATTTGAGTAACAAGAAAGAAAAAACAAAAGGAGAGGCAGAGAGGAAAAAAACATGTGATAATAAAAACAAATCCAAGCAAAATGACAGACATAAATATTAATATATCAATAATTACATTAGATAAAAATGATCTAAACAGTCCAATTAAAAGGCACAGTCAGAATGGATTAAAAAAAAAAAAAAGACCTAAACTTAGGGTGTCAGAACAAAGAGACTAAATGGAAAAGACAGAAAGAAGATGAACTATGCAGTCTCTAAGAATAAAAAAGCTAGAAAATATATGCTAATATTAGACAAAAGAGACTTCAGGGAAACAAGGATTACTACAGATGAAAAAAGGACACTTTATAATGATAAAAGGGTTAGTATAGAAAGTAAAATAACTACAAATGCATATATTCCTCATAACAAAGTTAAGAAACTATCAAGCAAAAGCAGGCAGAATTAAAGGGAAAAAGAGATTAATCCACAATCTTATAATAAGTGGAGAAACTGACAAGTCAATTTAACAAGAAAGCAAAAAATTAACAATTATATAGAAGACCCAAACAACACTACCACCAGCGTGAGCCAGCTGACAATTTTACAATACTAGACACGACCACTGCAAGTTACTCACTTTTTTCAGATCAAACGTAAAACAATAAAGGAAATCTCAATGGATTTCAAATGACTGAGGCTTACAAAGTATATTTTCCGAATACAACAGAATTAACCCAAAATTCATCAACAACAAAACATTTATAAAAGCCCAAAACATCTACCAATTAAAAACAGGGCTAACAGAAAATTTATAGCCTTAAATGCTTTTATTAGAAGAAAAGAGAGATGTAGTTTTAACAAGCAAAGTTTCCTCCTTAAGCTAGAAAAATAAGATCAAAGTAAACCTAAAGTGTATACAAGGCAGAAAAAAATAAAGAGCAAAAATAATGAAAGAGAAAACAAATGAACTACAGAGAAATGAGCTTCTGTGTTTTTCAAAGGACAAAAGCTATTAATTTTGAGAAATCAACTGTGAAAATCACTTGCTTAAAGGCACAGTAATCATACTGTGATTACTAGATTACATATTGATAACATGTAGACATTAATAAAACTGAATGCAGAGACCAGAAAAGGATCCACATATATATGAGAAATGATTTTTGCTAAAGTATCAAGATGTCAATGGAATTCAATCAAGAAAGAAAAGTTCTTTGAAAGATAGTGCTGGGATAATTGGAAGCTGCATGGGTAGACAAAAAAAAAAAAAGAACATCAAGCCTACCTCACTTCCTCAGTCAAATGGATTGTAAAACTAAGCCTATAAAACTAATAGAAGAAAATCTTTGTGAGGTCTACTTGAGGTAGACAAAGTTTATCACAAACATTAAGAATAAAAAATTAATAAATTGAACTTTATCAAAATTAATAGCTCTTGCTCATCAAAAAACACATTTAAGATTGGAGTAAAATTTAAAAAGAGCAAAGGATTCTGTCCAAGATGGAGTAAAGGGAACATACTTATGCTTCTCCCTGAAACAATCACAAAACAAAATGCCAAAACAATAACAACAAACCCAAAATGTTTTTAAAACAGGGTTTACAAGACACTGGACATTAGGCAACAAACAGCAGTGACTCCTGAGAGACCAGAAACAAATGAATGAAGGCCTCTAATTACAGAACAGCACAGGGAAGGAGAACTCAGGTGGAGCCTGGCAAATACCCTGAATTGAGGAGTCGGGGCTGAGTTCCATGGAAACTAAGGCAGCTAGAGTTCAAGACAGAGCAGGGAGAGGACAGAACAGCACAGAGACATAACTGTGGAAGTCTACTGATAGCCAGCAAGACCTTAATTAGTGCACGCCTATAAAGAAAGTACAACAGGCAAAAGAAAATACCATCTCAAAGGACTGGAGATTCTGGTGCACACACAAAGTGGAAAGAATGCCTATTCCAACAAGCCAGACAGGAAAAACTCATGACTCACAAGGCATTGCTTAGAATACTGAAGCAAGTTCATACTTCAGTTGGAGGCAATAGTTTGTGCTAGACTGAGTGCTGCTCCAGGCCCGCCTACGAAATCTTAAGAGCAAGAAGTAAGAGGACCGAATTGTCTCCAAGGAACTTATCTGCATCCCAGAATAAAGCTTAAGAATATTTATAGTTGCAAAAATATCCAGACAAATCCACAATTATGGTTGCAGATTTCAATCCTTTCTCTCAGTATTTGATAGAACAAGTGGAGAGAAAATCAGCAAGGATATAACAGATGTGACTACACTGTCAAGCAACTTGATCCAATTGATGTTTACAGAATACTCCATACAAGAAAAAGCATAACACACAATGTTTTCAAAACACGCATTGAAATAGAGCATATTCTGAGGCCAGCCCAGAGATGTAGTGGTCAAGTTCATGTGCTCTGCTTCAGCAGCCTGGGGTTCGCAGGTTCAGATCCTGGGCGCAGAACTACATGGCACTCACCAAGCTGTGCTGTGGCAGCATCCCACATACGAAATAGAGGAAGGCTGGCACAGATGTTAGCTCAGGGCCAATCTTCCTCACAAGAAAAAAAAATAGAGCACATCTCAATAAATGTAAAAGAACTCAAATCACAAAAAGTATGGTCTTTGGCACAATGAAAGTAAATTAGGAACAATTTACAAAAAGATATCTAGAAAATCTCAAAATATTTGGAAACTAAATGCCACACTTTTCAATAACCCCTCTTCAAAGAATAAATCAAATTGAAAGAGAAATTATTTGAACTGAATGAAAATGAAAACACACCAAAGCATAACCTCTGGGTGCTGCTAAAGGAGAAGCTATATAGCACCAAGTGCCTACGCAAGAAGAGATGAAATGTCTCAAGTCAGTGGCCTCAGTTTAACCCTTAAGAAACTAAAAAAAAAAGAGGAGCAAATGAAACCCAACATAAGCAGTAAAAAGGAATTAATACGGTTCAACATGGAAAGCAATGAAATAGAAAACAGAAAACCCATAGAGGAAATCAATGAACCTAAAATCTGCTTCTTTGAGAAAATCAATAAAATTGATAAACCTCTA
Source organism: Equus caballus (assembly GCF_041296265.1). Taxonomy (NCBI): domain Eukaryota; kingdom Metazoa; phylum Chordata; class Mammalia; order Perissodactyla; family Equidae; genus Equus; species Equus caballus. The sequence goes on along the minus strand of NC_091702.1, from coordinate 11,303,231 downwards.
GCCAGACTGATGAGAAAAAAACAGAGAAGACACAAAATATCAATGTCAGGGATAAAAGAAGTGGCATAAATATAGATTCTACAGATATTAAAAGAATAAAAAGAGGATATTATAAACAGCTTTATGCCTATAAATTCAATGCCATAGGTGAAACGAACCAATTCCTTGAAAGACAAAAACTACTAAAGCTCACAAGAAGAAACAGATAATCTGAGTAACAATGTTTCTCTACTTTGTTTACTAATTTCTCTACTAAAGAAATTTAATTTTTAGTTAAAAACCTTTTCACAAAGAAAACTTCAGACCCAAAAGCTTCACTCTTAAATTTTATCAAACATTTAAGAAACAAAGAATACCAATTCCACACAAACTCTTCCAGAAAACTGAAAAAGACATAATACTTCCCAACTCATTCTTTGAGGTTAGCATACCCCGGTATTAAACACAGACAAGAATATTATAAGAAAATAAGACTGCAGACCAATATTCCTCATGAAAACACATGCAAAAATTGTAAACATAATTTTAGTAAATCAAATGCAACAATATATAAAAAGGATGATACATCATGATCAAGTGCTGTTTTATACTAGAAGTGCAAGTGTTTTACACTTGAAAATCAATGCAATTCACCACATTAACAATGAAATAAGAAGAAAATATGATCATCTCAAAAGTCACAAAAAAGCATCTGACAAAATCCAACATTCCTAAAAAAAACTGTCAGCAAACCAGGACTAGAAGGGTACTTCCTCAACCTGATAAAAGGCATTTACCAAAACCCACCAGCTAACATTATACATAAAGGTGAAAAAGACTGAAAGCTATCTGAGTAAGATCAGGAACAAGACAAGGACGTCTAATCCTAACCACTTCTACTCAGTGCTGTATTGGAGGCTCTAGCCTGTGCAATCGGGCAAGAAAAAGAAAGAAAATGTATCCAGATTGGAAAGAAGTCAAAATGTTTTTATTGCAGACAACATGACCAACTATGTAAAAAATCTTATGGAATCTACAAAAAAGCAACTCGAATGATAAGTGAGTTTAATGAGGTTGCAGAATACAAGATCAGTTTACCAAGTTCAACTAGATTTCCATATACTAGCAACAAACAATCAGAAACTGAAATAAAAAAGCAAGCAAACAAATATATATATACATCATTTGCAGTATCACTGAAAATATAAAATACTTTAGGATAAATATGGAAAAAGAAAATGCCAGAGACTTCTAAGCTGTAAGCTACAAAACACTGCTGAGAAAAATCATAGAGACCTCAATAAATGGAGAAAGATATCTTGTTAACAGGTCAGAAGACTCAATATTATTAAGATGTTAATTCTCCCCAAATTAATCTACAGATTCAATGCAATCCCAATGAAAATATAAGCAGGGTAAAGAAATTGACAAAATGATTACAGAATTCATATGATAATACAAAGGACCTAAGATATAGCAAAAACAACTTTGAGAAAGGCTATACTACATAATTTCAAGTATTATAATGCAACAATCATCAAAATAGTGTGGTACTGGCATCAAGACAGACAAGTACTTCAGTCGAACATAATAGAATGTCCAGAAGTAGACCTATATGTTTGTGGACAACTGATTTTATTATAAAAATACAAAGGCAATTCAATGAAGAAAAGATGGCCCTGTCAAAAACTGATGCCGGAAATAACGAATTTTCAATATGTGAAAAGAAAAAAATGAATTTTTATCCATGTCTAATACTATGCTCAAAATTTATCTGAAAATAGACTACAGACCTAAACGTAAAACCTAAAACTATAAAACTGGTAGAAGAAAAGAGGAGAAAATCTTTGTGGCCTTTCGTTAGGTAAAGATTTCTTAGATGAACAACAAAAAAGCATGATCTATAAAGGAATAAATAAATAAACTGGACTTCATCAAAAATTAAAAACTTCTGTTCTTCAAATCACTCCCTGTGAATAAAAGAAAAGCTACAGATCTATCTGATAGCGTATTTGAATGTAGACTACAGAAAGAATTCTCCAAACTTAATAATAAGGAAACAACGCAACACAAAAAAATGAGCAAAAGATGTGAACAAATACTTCACCAAGAAATACACACAGGTGGCAAATAAGGACAGGAAAACATTCTCAACACCGTTAACTACCGGGGAAACGTAAATTAAAACCATAACGAGATACCACTACACACCTACTAGGATGTCTAAAATTAGACTAACCACACACCTAGTTTTGATGAGGATGTGGAAAAAGTGAAGCACTCATCTTTACTGGAGGGATTGCATAATGGTACAACCACTTTGGAAAAGTTTAGCTATTTCTTAAAAAGTTAAGCATAAACCTACCATATGATCCAGCCCTTCTACTGCCAAAAGAAATGAAAGTATATGTCCATACAAAGACTTGTACACAAATTTCCATTGCAGCTAACAAGCTGAACATTATATATAGCCCGAACTATAATAGCCAAAAACTGGGAACAACCTAATTATCCATCAATAGGTAACTGAGAAAACAAATTGTTTCATATATATACAATGGAATATTATTCAGCAATAAGGAAATATGATACATGCAGTAACATAGACGAATCTCAGAATAATTATGTTAAGTGAAAGAAGTCAGACAAAAAGAATACATATTGTATGATTACATTTCCATAAAGCTCTAGAAAATGCAAACTCATCTTCAGTGACAGTAAATATGTGCCTGCAGTAGAAGGAGCAAGGAGAGAGGGAAGAAGGGATTACAACAGAGCATGAGTAAGGCTTTGGTGATGAAGGATAGTCACTATTTTGATTCTGGTGATGGTTGCACAGATATACACACAAATCAAAACATATCAAATTGCATACTTTAAAATATGTGCAGTTTATTGTATGTTAATTATCTCTCGATAAAACTTCTTTAAAAATAGGAAAAAGATTTGGCCAGACACTACACAAAATATAAAAATGTCCAATAAACAAGGAAAAGATATTCAATATTATTTGACATCAGGGAAATGAAAATTAAAACCACAGCAGGATGCATCTACAAATCCATTAGAATGGCTAACATTAAAAAGTACAACAATATCAACTGGTGGCAAGGATCTAAAGAAACTTGAAATCTCACACACCAGTCACATAAATGTAAAATGTTTTTTACATTTAGAAACTGTAGAAAACTGTTTGGCAGCTTATTAAAAAGTTAAATCTAAACCTTCCAAACAAGCCAGCCATTCACTTTCCAGGTAAAGAAAACATATGTCCATTCAAAGAACTTTAAATAAATGCTCATAACAGCTTTAGTGATAGCTAAAAAATGGGAAACAACTCAAACGTCTACTGACAGATGAGTGTAAAAACAAAATGTGATATATTTATACAAGAGAATATTACTCATCATTTGAAAGGAACTAACTGCTGATACAAGCAAAACAGTGGATACATCATAAAATCATATGCGGAATGTAAAGAGCCAGACACAAAAGAGTATACACCATGTGGCTGCATTTATATAAAATTCTAGAAAATATAAACTAATTTACAGCAGCAGCAAGCACATAAGCAGTTGCCTAGGGCTGGGGTAGAGGGGAAGACGGACTCCAGAGGGGAAGGGGCAACATTTGTGGGTGATGGAAATATTCACTACCTTGACGTGATGGTGGTTGCCTGAGTGTATATCATGTTGGTTTTCAACTAGTCCTCTAACATTTGCAGCTCTGCAACATTAGCAAAAGTAGTTTACTCTCCTGACTTTCCTCAATGAGGTATCATTGGCATTTTTGAAAGGAAAATTTCTTTGTTGAATGGTCTGTCTTTTACACTAAGACACAGGATATACCTCTTCTTTTTCTCCCCAGCCAGTGTAATCCTAAAAATTCCACCATATATTTCCAAAGAGGCCCAAATGTGCCAACTGTGATAAATGAAAGCCCAATAAACCTTTATTTATCACATTTGGTACTTTCCATAAAATGATACTGACCAAGAAATAAAGTCAGCAACAACTAGACCTATAAGATGGGAACACACAGTCCAAGAGGTCTTGTCTTAAAAGTGATAATTTTTTCTGCATTTCTACTTTTTACCTAAAACTCTTACCAAGTGGAATACTCAGTAGAGTCAAAATAGAAAGAAATCCTCCCCATCCATTTCCAACCCCTCATCACCAGTGATGCTCACACCTCTCAAATAAAAGCAGCAGCATGTTGTATAACATGCACAGCTTCTTATTACTGTAACAGAAGAAATATGACTTCCATCTAATTTCAAAACTACACATTCCATAAGGAACAATGATTTGAGCACTGCCAGAAGAATTACGCAGTATGTGGTATGACACGCATAAAAGAGTGAGGATCAGGCAGAATGGGAGGGAAGGAGATACTCAGGAAGAGAAATCCTCTAAAAATGAGCCCTGTATAATCTAGCACAAAATGTCATCTTCAGAGAAGACAGGATGATGTCTTTTTGTTTCTCTTTCATAAAGAAAATAAAGAAGAAATGAGAAGTGAATAGGGGACAATAAACAGTATTAATATTTAAAAAGAGGAGGGAGACAGAGCCACCCACCAATGCTGTGGAGATTTAAATAAGAGAAATATCATGCCAATAAATTTGTGAACTCAGACAAAACTAACTTGTCAGACAAATTTCTAGGATGAAATCTTATAGAAATTGATTTAAGATGAAATAGAAACCCTTCATAGTCCTATAACCATCTAAACAAACCTGAATAAGTAGTTAAAAACCCCTCACACTGCAAACACTAGGCCTATATTGTATCATCGCCTAGTTCTACCAAATATTCAAGGAAAATATCATTTCAATCCTACACAAATTTTCCCAAGAATAGAAGATGATGAGCCATTCACCATTACATTTTTTAAAAATAAACTTTAATTTTAGAGCACTTTTAGGTTCACAGCAAAATTGAGTGGAAGGCACAGAGATTTCCCATATACTTTCTGCTCTCATACATGCACAGCCTCCTCCACTATCAACATCCCCTACCAGAGTTCCCCATTCCATTTTACAAGCCTAGTATAACCTTGATACTAAAATTGGGGAACAAAAGAACAAGAAAGAAAAATTATAGGCAAATATCACCCAGCAACAAAGATAAAAAATATGAATAACAAACACACCAAATCCAGCAATATATACAAAAAGATAATATATCATAAATAAACTGAGTTCATCTCAGGAATGCAAGGACAAATTGATAACGGAAAATCAGTTAATATTATTTGCCACATTCCTAGATTAAAAGAGAAAAACTATAAAACAATTTCAATCGATGTAAAAAAACTTTTGATAAAAATCACATATATAAATAAATGATTTCTAAAACATCTTATCCAACTAGGAAGAGAAGGAAATGCTGTTAAACAGGAAATGTTATCTACCAAAAACCAAGAACAGAATTATACGCAATGGAAAAATATTAGCAGAATCCCCAATCAAATCCCAAATAGAGCAAAGTTATCAGCAATAAATACAATAAATATATAAGGTAGATGGGCATAAATTCAACAAAATAATTGCAAGACTCTTAAGAAGGAAAAAATTGTTTTTTATTGGGATATATTTAAAGTCCTAAATACATAAAGAGATATACTATGTCCATGCATGGTAAAACATAATATCTTACAGATATGAATTCCCACCAGGCAGATCTATAGATTCAATGCAATTCCAATCAAAGTACCAACAAAGATTTTGTGGAATTTGACAAGTTGATTCCAGCTATTACACATAAGAAAAAAGGTACAAGCACTAAACATAAAAGAAAAAATTGACATATAGGACTTCAAATTATAAAACTACTATTTATCTCAAAAAACATTGTTAAGAAATAAATAGGCAAGCCACAGACTTGGAGAAAATATTCACAATACATTTCTGACAAAGGAACTGAACTGAGAATTTGTAAGAAATTTCAACAACTCAATAATGAAAAGATGAAGAATCTTTTTTGAAAAATGGATATAAGTCTTGAACAAATACTTTACAAGGGAAAATATATAAATGGCTAATACACACATAAATAAGTATTCAACTTCATTAGTCATCAGAAATATGCTAGTTAGAACTCACAATGAGATACTACTTCAAATCCATTAGAACAGTTGGAATTCGAAGGTCTGATAATAACACCAAATTTGGCCAAGATGTGAACAACTGAAACTTCTTGCTGGAACATACATTGTTTATGGAAATGTAAACTAAAACAACTGTGCAAAACATCTAGCAGTTAAACATATAGCTATCAAACAATCCATCTACTCCACTGCTAGGTACTTACCCAAAAGAAATGAAAACATGTCCTTTCAGAAAAACATACACAAATGTTCATGCCTGCTTTATTCAGAAAAGCCAAAAACTCACTGTTGGGTATTAACACAAGAGAGATGAAAACATGTATGTTCCACAAAGACTTGTATGAAAACAACCCAAATATCCTTCAATAGAATGAACTGTGGCACATTCATACAATGTAATACTAGTCAGCAATAAAAGGAACAAACTACCAATACATGCAGCAACATGGATACATCTCAAAAACGTTACACTGAGCAAAAGAAGCCAGATACAAAAGAGTACATACCATACGATTCCATTTGCACGGAGTTCCACAACTAATCGATTGTAAATGAAATTAGAACAGATTTCTAATTGGAGGCTGGGGGCAGCGACTGACTACAAAGGAGGACAGGAAAATCTTTGAAAGGAATGGAGTGTGGGTACACAAGTAAATGTATTTGCTAAAACTTACTGAATTCTATACATAAGATCTGTGTACTTTACATAAAATGCACCTCAATAAAAAATTATTTTATATTTTTAAAATCACATAATAACAATAGCCTTCGTCTTAAACTCTAAATTATATTATGAAAAATACCTGAGGGGCTGGCCCGGAGGTGTAGTGGTTAAGTTCGCACACTCCACCTCGGCAGCCCAGGGTTCACAGGTTCAGAGCCTGAGCACAGACCTGGCACTGCTTGTCAAGCCACGCTGTGGCAGCATCTCACATAAAATAGAGGAAGACTGGCACAGATGTTAACTCAGTGACAATCTTCCTCAAGGAAAAAGAGGAAGATTGGCAACAGATGTTAGCTCATGGCCAATCTTCCTCACAAAAAAAATAAATAAATAACTGAAATGGAGAAGGGTCGACATCACTAAACTCTTTTGACCTGTAACTATAGCTAATTACATTAAAAAATTTCAGAATAGTGAATCACCTTTGTATTCACATTAAAAAATTTCAGAATAGGGGCTGGCCCCGTGGCCGAGTGGTTAAGTTTGCGCGCTCCGCTGCAGGCGGCCCAGTGTTTCGTTAGTTCGAATCCTGGGCGCGGACATGGCACTGCTCATCAGGCCACGCTGAGGCAGCGTCCCACATGCCACAACTAGAAGGACCCACAACGAAGAATACACAAGTATGTACCGGGGGGCTTTGGGGAGAAAAAGGAAAAAAATAAAATCTTTAAAAAAAAAAAAAAAATTTTCAGAATAGTGAATCACCTTTGTATTCGTGGAATAAATCACATGTAACTCCTAGCTTATTTTTCTAACTTACTCCTGGATTCTCTGATAAAGTTCTATCTATACTCTTTGCATCAATTTTCTATAAACTCAAGAACATTATTTTTAAAACCATTTCCATCTTGTCAAGACGGCTCTGTAGGCAGACTCTGAACTCACCTCCTCCCACAAACACAACCAGGTTACAACTATTCTTGGAAAAATTATTCTGGAGAGAGAATTGCAAACTGGAAAAAAGAACCTGCACAACAAGGGACAGTCCTGACTAAAGCAGAAGAGGTAGAAATTCCTCCTGGAGTGAAAAGAGCCACCTTTGCGAGCCATGGAGCTTCACAGCCAGCTGGGCAGGAGCCACCCTAAGGTAAGCAGACTTCCCTGGAGAAGTGAGGACCTAAGCAGGGGCACATTACCACTATAAGCACCCTTCAGACTCAGCAGAACTGAGACAAGTGTCCTACTATCTGGCTTGCTGGCAAATAACTGCAGTGGGGAATACCCCCAGAAAAGCGATCTACATAAGCAGAAAAAAGCCAGCTCTTAAAGGGCCGACACACAAATTCACCCATCTCAGAGAGCAACCTAAAATCACCAGAAAGAAAGGTGCACTGTCCTTTGGTGAAAAGAGACTCACCTGGTAGGCTCTGGGGGCATCTTGGTGATAGGAGAGACCTTTCCAGAGACTGAGACATTGGTGGCAGCTACTGTTGTGACCTAGTACAGGTGTGCAGACACAGACCCTGGTAGACGCCACTGAAGCTCTTTCCCTGGCCTGTTAGCCCAGGAGTCTGCCACACCCACTAGGGCACAGATGTAATCCAGTTCAGCTAGGGAAGGCAGCCTGCCCTAGGGACTGGCCCCTCTCAACAGCAAGCACTCAGGTCACTTGATGGCCTGCACAGACTGGGTGCCTGGATCCTCTACAGGAAGGGGAGTGTGTCCACCTATGTGGGGCAGGGCCTGTGTGATGAGCAGGTGAACAGTGGGGGACATTGTTGGAGACTGTGGGGGCTTCTGCAGTGGGACAACCGGGTACACTCCAGGGGGTTGGGAAGTGTGCACAGGCCAGGACTGTGTTGATGGTGTGTGCGGACCTGTAGGGGGTGGGGCTTATCAATGGCAGAAGACCTGTGCTTCACAAACAGACACAAAGGGGATTGGGCCCACCTTCCAAAGCCTGAAACAATTTGGTGCTACTGTGCCTGGGGTCAGCTCCACTCAGTTGCAATGCTAACAGAGCTGACAACACTCTTGCAGACCTGAGGCCTACAGCAATTCTAAGCCCCTAAGCCTAGCAAGCAGTCACACCGGGTGCCTACTCACCTAACACAAAAACTGCAACAAGAGTGTGGCTTTGCAGCCAATGGTGCTGGAGCTCCCCAAACCTGATTTACAAACAGACAGCCAGGGAGGGAAAGACTAGACTCCCTAGGTACCTGCAGTAAGAACAACCCTGCAGCAGCAGAAGGACACACATAGCCCACACGGGGATCACTCCTGAATGTCTGGACTGGTGACAAGAGGGAAGCACACTGCTGGGCCTCAAAAGGGATCTCTCACATAAGGCCACGTCTCTAAGATCAGGAGACATAGCTGACTCACCTAATATATAGATAGATGTACAGAGAAAGAGGCCAAATGAGAAGATGAAGGAATATGTGCCAAGCAGGGGAACAGGACAAAACCCCACAAAAAGAACTAAAAGAAACAGAAATAAAAAATCTAACTGACAAAGAGTTCAAACAAAAACTCATAAGGATGCTCACTGATCTTGGGAGAAGCTTGGATGAACACAGTGAGAACGTCAACAAAGAATTGGAAAATATAAAAAAGAACCAATCAGAAATGGAGAATACGGTAAATGAAAAATTCACTATAGGGACTCAATAGCAGAGTAGACGATACAGAATGGATCAGGGACCTGGAAGAAAGACTAGAGGAAATCATCCAAGCTGAACAGATAAAAAAATTAAAAAATAAGGAGAACACTCTACAGGAACTCTGAGACAAGATCAACTGCACTAAAATTCGTATTATACGTGTCCCAGAAGGAGACAGAGAGACAAAGGGGCAGGGAATCTATTGGAAGAAATAATAGCTGAAAACTGTCCTAACCTAAGGAAGGAAACAGACATTCAAGAATAGGAAGCACAGAGAACACCAAAGAAGATAAACCCAAAGAGGCCCACACCAAGACACATTATAATTAAAATGTCCAAAATTAAACAGAAAGAGAGAATCCTAAAACCTACAAGGGAAAGACAATAAGTGACATACAAAGGAAAGCCCATAAGGGTATCAGTGGACTTCTCAGCCAAAACCCTACAGGATAGAAGCGAGTGGCATGACTTATTTACAGTGCTGAAAGGAAAAAACCTACAACCAAGAATGCTCTATCCAGCAAGGAAATCATTCAGAATGGAAGGAAAGATAAAGTGTTTCCCAGACAAGTAAAAATTAGAGGACTTTATCACCAAGAAACCAGTTCTACAAGAACTGATGAAGGGACTTATTTAAGTGGGAAAAAGAAGACCACAAATAGGAATGAGAAAATTATCAAAAAGAAAAGAAACAACAATAGAAAACAAAATCACTGGTAAAGGCAAAACTACAGTAAAGGTAGCAGATCAACCACCTATGAAGATACTATGAAGGTTAAAAGACAAAAGTACTAAAATTACCTATTTCAATGATAAGAGGATAAAGGATAGATGCACACGAAATAAAAGATTAGATATAATTTCAAAAACATAAAATATGGGAGGAGGGGAGTAAAAGAGCATAGCTTTTAGAAAGTGGTCAAATTGAAGAGACTACCGACTCAAAATAGATTGCTATATATGTAGAATATTATAGATGAACCTCATGGTAATGGCAAACTAGAAACACACAATAAATAAACAAATAAGAGAAAGTAAGCCAAACATATTACTAAAGAAAGCCATCAAACCACAAGGGAAGAGGGCTAGAGAAAAAGAAAGGAATAGAGGACAACTACTAAAAGACCTAGAAAAAAAGTAACAAAATGGCAATAAGTACATATTTATCAATAACTCCTTTAAATGTAAATGGACCAAATGCTCCAATCAAAAGGTACAGGGTGGCCGATTGGATTAAAAAACAAGACCCATATATATGCTGCATATAAGAGACACACTACAGAACTAAAGACACTCACAAACAGAAAGTGAAGGGATGGAAAAAGATACTCCAAAAAATGGCAAAAGAAAAAGAAAGCTGGGGTAGCAATACTGACCTCAGACAAAATAGACTTTAAAACAAAAACTGTAACAAGAGACAAAGAAGGGCACTACATAATGATAAAGGGAACAATCCAACAAGAGGATATAACAGTCGTAAATATCTAGGCACCCAACATAGAGGCACCTAAATATATGGAGCAATTATTAACAGACTTAAAAGGAGAAATAGACAGTAACACAGTAATAGTAGGGGATTTAACACTCCACTTACACCAATGGATAGATCATCCAAACAGAAGATCAGTAAGGAAACACTGGCCTCAAATAACATATTAGATCACACGGACTTAGTAGATATATGCAGACTATTCCATCCAAAAACCACAGAATACACATTCATTTCAAATGCACATGGAACATTCTCCAGGACTGATCACATATTAGGCCACAAAACAAGTCTCAATGAATTTAAGAAGAATGAAATAATACCAAGCATCTTTTGTGACCACAATGGTATGAAACTAGAAATCAACTAGAGGAAGAAAACCAGAAAAACCACAAAGATGTGGAGATTAAACAAAATGCTACTGAACAACAATTGGGTCAATGAAGAAACCAAAGGAGAAATTTAAAAAATACCGGGAGACAAATGAAAATGAAAACACAACATGCCAAAAATCTATGGGATACAGCAAAAGTGGTTCTAAGAGGGAAGTTTATAGCAATTCAGGCATACCTCAACAAACAAGAAAAATTCCAAATAAACAATCTAACAGCACACCTAAAGGAATGGGAAAGAGAAGAAGAAACAAAGCCCAAAATCAGTAGAAGGAAGGAAATCTTAAAAATCAGGGCAGAAATAAATGAAATAGAGGCTAAAAAAAAAGTAGAAAAAGTCAATGAAACCAAGAGTTGGTTCTTTGAAAAGATAAACAAAATTGACAAACCTTTAGATAGACTCACCAAGGAAAAGAAGAGGGAAGGCTCAAATAAATAAAATAATAAACAAAACAGGAGAAATTATAACAGATACCTCAGAAATACAAAAGAGGCTAAGAGAATACTATGAAAAGCCAACATTACCCTGATACCAAAACCAGACAAGGACAACACAGAAAAAGAAAATTACAGGCCAATGTCATTGATGAACATCAATCCAAAAATCCTCAATAAAATACTAGCAAGTCAAATACAACAATACATTAAAAAGATCATACATCATGATCAAGTGGGATTTAATCAAGGGATGCAAGGATGTTTCAACATCCGCAAATCAATCAACATTATACACCACATTAACAAAATGAAGAATAAAAATCACATGATCATCTCAATAGATGCAGAGAAAACATTTGACAAGATACAGCATCCATTTATGATAAAAGCTCTAAAAAAAATAGGTATAAAAGGAAAATAGCTCATTATAATAAAGGTCATATACGACAAACCCACAGCTAATATTTTCAATGGAGAAAAACTGAAAGCTATTCCTCTAAGAACAGGAACCAGACAAGGATGCTCACTTTCACCATTCTTATTTAACATAGTATTGGAAGTCCTAGCCAGAGCAATTAGGCAAGAAAAAGAAATAAAAGGGATCCAAATTGGAGAGGAGGAATTAAAGCTGTCACTATTTGCAGAAGATACGATTTTACATATAGAAAACCCTAAAGAATCCACTAAAAAACTTTTAGAAGTAATAAATGAATACAGTCTATTTGCAGGATACAAAAATCAAGATACAAAAATCAGCTGCATTTCTATACACTAAAAATGAAGTACCAGAAAGAGAAGTTAAGAATACAATCCCATTTACAATTGCAACAAAAAGAATAAAATACCTAGGAATAAATTTACCTAAAGAGGTGAAGGATCTGTATGCCGAAAACTATAAAACATTGTTGAAAGAAATTGAAGAAGACACAAAGAAATGGAAAGATATTCCATGCTCTTAGCTTGGAAGAATTAACATAGTTAAAATGTCCATACTTCCTAAGGCAATCTACAGATTCAATGCAATCCATATCAAAGTTCCAACAATATTTTTCACAAAAATAGGAGAAAGAATCCTAAAATTTACATGGACAACAAAAGACCCCAAATAGCCAAAGGAACCCTGAGGGAAAAAACAAAGCTAGAAGTATCATTCCCTGATTTCGAATTATACTACAAAGCTATTGTACAAAACAGCACGCTACTGGCAGAAAAACAGACACACAGATCAATGGGACAGAATCGAGAGCCCAGAAATAAGACCACACATATACGGACAGCTAATTTTCCACAAGGGAGCCAAGAACATTCAATGGAGAAAGGAGAGTCTCTTCAATAAATGGTGTTCCGAAAAGTGGAAAGCCACATACAACAGAATGAAAGTAGACCATTATCTTACACCAGGCACAAAAATCAACTCAAAACAGATTAAAGACGAATTTAAGATCTGAAACCATGAAACATCTGGAAAAAGACATAGGCAGTAGGCTCTTCAACATTGGTCTTAGTAGCATTTTTCAAATATCATGTCTGACCAGACAAGTGAAACAATAGAAAAAATAAACAAATGGGACTATATCAAACTAAAAAGTTTCTGCACAGTAAAGGAAACCATCAACAAAACAAAAAGAAAACCTAACAACTGGGAGAAGCTATTTGCAAACCATATATCAGATAAGTGGTTAATATCCAAAATATACAAAGAACTCATACATCTCAACAACAAAAAAACCAACAACCCAATTAAAAAATGGGCAAAAGCTCTGAACAGAGATTTCTCCAAAGAAGATATACAGATGGCCAAGAGGCATATGAAAAGATGTTCAACATCATTAGCTATCAGGGAAATGCAAATCAAAACAGCGAGGTATCACCTCACTCTGGTCAGAATGGTAATTAATAAGACAGGAAACAATAAGTGCTGGAGAGGATGTGGGGAGAAGGGAACCCTCGTACACTGCTGGTGGGAGTGTAAACTGGTGCAGCCACTATGGCAAACAGTGTGGAGTTTCCTCAGAAAATTAAGAATAGATCTACCATATGATTCAGCTATTCCAGTACTGGGTATTTATCCAAAGAACCTGTAAACCCAAATGCATAAAGATACATGCACCCCTATGTTCATCGCAGCATTATTCACAGTAGCCAAGACTTGGAAGCAACCTAGGTGCCCATCAAGGGAGGAATGGATAAAGAAGACGTGGTATATATACGCAGTGGACTACTACTCAGCCATAAGAAATGATGAAATCCGGCCATTTGTGACAACATGGATGGACCTCAATGGTATTATATTAAGTGAAATAAGTCAGAGGGAGAAAGTCAAATACTGTATGATCTCATTCATAAGTAGAAGATAAAAACGACAATACACAAACACATAGCAACAGAGATTAGATTGATGGTTACCAGAGCAGAGGGGGAAGGGAGAAAGGCGAAAGGGGTGATTAGGCACAGGTGTGGTGATGGAGTGTAATTAGTTCTTGGGGGATGAACATGATGTAATCTACACAGAATTCGAAATATATTACATGTACACCTGAAAGTTACATAATGTTATAATCAAACGTTACTCCAATAAAAAAATAAACGAGAAAAAAAACATTTCATGTACACCACACAATAAAACAAATAACTATGCTAATGTTATTAGGAACACATTCACTGAAAGAGAAAAAATACATGTATAAACTAAGCCTTAATTAAAAACCCTGTAATATTAAATTTAAACTTAAAATATTAATATGAACTCATGACTTAGTATACCATATTTCACTGATTATAAGATGCAAATTTATACCTTATTTTAACACACTTATATGAAGATACATCTTGCATTAGATGGCATCAAAATTCACTAGCAGTGTTTTTTTCTCTATAGTACATAAAATTACAACTGACCACTTCTTAGATTCAATGAAACACTGTATGTTTTCTAGAACTGTGCATTGAACTAAAGCAATGACATCCCTTGCAGCCACACTACTGGCATCATATTCTGATCTCTAAATATCATTCTTGACTAAAAGGAGCCAGGGTTATTTAGATAAGTGGCTGATACCAGGCTCTGGGACAAAACATGTTCAATCTGAGACTGGGACAGAATGTAAAGAATCATTTTAAAACTAACAGGGTCATGTATAAAGGACATAGGAGCCAGTTCGAAGAGGTTTGAGCAACAAAAGCAACTCTAACTGATTGAAATACGTTGAATAAAAATTCCATAAATTGGGGCCAGCCCCATGGCCCAGTGGTCAAGTTCGCGTGCTCCACTTCGGCGGACCAGGGTTTCACTGGTTCGGATCCTGGGCACGGACACAGCACCACTCATCAGGCCATGCTGAAGCAGTGTCCCACATAGCAGAATTAGAAGGACCTACATCTAGAATTTACAACTATGTACTGGGGGGCTGGGGAGGGGGAGGGGAGAAGGTGGAGGAGGAGGAGACAGAGACAGAGAGGAAGACAACGAAGAACAAGAAGAAAAGAAGATTAGTAACAGATGTTAGCTCAGGGGCCATATTTAAAAAAATTCCATAAATCATGGTGATACTGAAAAAGGAGAATGTAAAGAGCAAAAGAAAAATGACTACTATTGGAGGGGACCAAAATACTAAGTCTTCCTTTTCCAAAATGGTTCTATAATAGAGGTTTCACAAAAAGTATCCAACATCTACTGACACTTGATATGTCTACCAAAATATAGGGGATCCACGCACAGCAACTTAGGTGGCCTTACAGTTCACTAGGACATTTGAGAAAGAGTAATTAAAGATTTGCACAAGAAATTTTCAAACTTGTTTCTACTTGCTACTATTACTATCTCTGTTCCAATAATATATCCAAAGTCCAGAACGTTTAAGTGAAGAAAAAGAAAATAGGTTGAAGAGAAGCAGAGAGAGAAACAGGAAGAGAGAAGGCAAGGCAAATGTCAGCCTCAACTTATAAGCTACATCCTCTTGACTAACATCAATTACCTCTTTCTTTACCATCAAAACATGTATCATCAAAAGACTAAAACAGTTCTAAATAATGCTTTTATATTTATATATAATATCTCCCGTTAGAGACCTAAAATGTCACGGGATCTTCACTTATTCAAAATTTACATAATCATTGCTATCACAGGTGGAAGCTAAACTTCAGTTTCTGATGATCAGTTTAACCTTTAAATCACCTGATTAAACTCTGTCTTTATTCTTAAAACCCCAAGTTAGCAAATCAGGCACAATATAATATATGCTATAGGATAGGTCTTCTGTGAATAGCTGGGATCTTCAAGCGCTTCAGCTGCAATACAAGCCATTGAGCCTTGGCCAATACAAGGCAATTTGAATAATCAATATGACAACCTTATTTTTCTAATGCAAACAGGATTGCTACAGTAAGGTGTCTCACTGCCACATCACAGTCATGGCCTCTTTTAACCCTTAATTAGATTGAGGCGATTATCCCTGCTCTTCCTTACAAGTGTACAGCTTGGATAAGGGATGACAAAAGCTATCTAGCACTTATTCAGCTTTTGCAGACAGCAGGTTATCCAGGGAGATAGAGAATAAAATCGACAAACAATTGTTATTCATATCATCATCAAAAGTGTTACGATAGTCACACTTTCCATACACGCAGAGTGAATATAGCCCAGAGCATGAGGTAAGTGCAGACTGCTTAAGAACATCAGGGTCACACAGATGGAAATTCATGGTGATGTTGGGGAATTATGTCTAAATCAAACTCATCTGCATAAAAAGAAGTGATCAGAGATTTGTCTTTTGTATATAATATATCAAGATTTAATTATCTTTCTATGATTCTTTGGAGCTAAATTTTAATATTGATTTTTCTAAAAACATAGCATTTATCATGGAAAAAATGCCAAAATTAATGCTTTGCAGAAACTTAAATGTTTTAAGGTTCGATTAAAATACTCAACTATAAAATAGGAAGCTTCTTTTCACTATAATACTACAGTAGTTCTTGCATTAAATCTAGATAATCAAGAGTTATTTCAATAACTCTGTGGGCTCCAAACATTTTTCTTAACTCTCATAACAATCAATTTCTCAAATCTTGGTGCCATTCAAGATTCAGATCCATTCTTAACAATAACTGTGGTCACTTGAAGCTAATCGAGGGTAGTTGTAAAGACACCAAACTGACAGCTTCCCAGTGAGTGCGACTAACCGAACATGAGGACAATACAGAAGACTTGGCCCAGTGATAAGAAAAAACTTTGGTGGGAATATCTGGGTCTACTCTGAAGATGATAAAGTTACAGTGGAAGTAATGAGATAAGGAAATGTTGAAAAAGATTTCATATCTTTTCCTTTTCACTCAAAAGGGTCGTCAGGTGTCTCTTTTTAAGGTCATAATCATGTTGCTAGAAGAAAAATAATGGGAAGGCCACAATCTTTTCTATTGAATTCTGTTTCTGTTTTATATTATTCATTCAGTCACTCTACTCAATCAACATTGTTGCCTTTAAAGCAGCCAACTAGAAATATATTATTTTTCTATCAACTGAGCTCACAGCATAAAACTTCATGCAACGCCACTCCAAGAATAACCAAACATTTTAAGTATCTTCATTGGGAACAAAACTTTGTGATATAAGCGTAATTTTTGTAAAAACCCATGAGTTACTGAACCTAGATCCTCATGCAGTGTTGTGATTATTTGGTTATCAGTGAATTATTTAACCAGTCGTAACATAATAGCTAATGTCGTGACCGCCAACCTGTTGAGGAGGGTGAGATTACCCTCTGTAGGCTTTGTCCCCTGACACAGGCTGAAACATGGCTTCACTCTTAAAGTTGAATACCAACCCAGAGCACTGGGCAGGCCTTGAGACATGAGTCATAGGTCTCTTCTAAATGTGTCTCCAGAGCATCCTCGGACACAGAAACCTAAGGCTCCTACATATTTTGTTATAGAAGGTTTTCAGTCAAAAATTTCATTTTAAACATCCAATTTTAAGCAACACGCTTTTCTTATACTATAGGCCAGACAGTATTTATTTTTGTAAAATGGAACTGATAAGAAAAAAGAAATCAGTTGTCAAAAGATATGGAAATACTTTGCTAGATATAAAATTTATTAACCTTAGTTTACTTAAACTCAATGTTAAATTTGAATCAGTTATAATTTTATTTCTTATCCATTTCTAGTCTTTTTAAAGAATATATATATTTCACCTTCCAAAAGTAAACATAAATCATACACATTCACTGTGGATTTCAGACTATAAAATATTGTAAGAATTTAGTAAAACATATGCAAAAATTGCATAAAGCCAAACTACAGTAAACAAAAACATATAGACAGTTGTTTTCAATTACCTTCTATTCATATAGAATTACACCATCAGTGTTAAAATTCAAAAACATTAAAAAGGAAAGAAAGTAACAACAAACGACATTTCAGCAATGGATAAAGAACAATCTCACTCCTACCATCTTATTTCAATGCTTTTTTGTGTTATTTTTCTATTTTTCAGTTTTCTTTGTTCTTTCACTCAGAATTTTATACGTGCTTGAAAAGTTACTAGAAATTCTTTATTAAAAGTACAATAAAAACTAGACCCCTGGATAGTTTGAGAAATGCAAAGTGAAAGATTAACCTATGAGGTATAAAAACTATTGATTTTCAAATTTCCTTCTGCAGTCCAACTATATACAAAACTCCAATACTGTCAGTATATCTCAATAACATTACCATTCAAAAGAAATAATGTATTACGGGTCTTTTGCTTTGATTAAAAGCAATCAGCATACCATAAATTTAAAAGCATAAAAGTTGATGCCAATAAACAAAAGGTCCATGGACCTTGTCCAATTTTGGCTTTCTAACCAAAGAGGGGCATGATGGCCAGAGGTTAATCATGCATGTGACTGGAGAACTAGAAAATGGTATCTTTGAAAGCGAGTAATTTACTTAGGAAGTGGACCTTAATAATTTTGAAGCCACTTTTACACAAAGACTAATAACTAGTTATTGTTTATCTCTACTACAGACAAAGAAGAAATAGGATAGCAGATTAGATCAACTACAAGACAGCATTTCTAGAGTTTGTCTGTTAAGTTCTTGAATAGGTTCCTAAAGGAGGTTGGAATTCTCCTAGACAAAGACTTTAAAAGGCTACATTCTAATCTTTCCAGAATGGTTTCTCTGAAGGCAGAGGAAAGAACTTGCAACCGCCCTCCTCATCTTTAAATAAAATTCTTATTGAAACCATGTAATTATGTAATATCATGATTTTGTTTTTATGTTTCATTCATAATATAAATTTATCTAAAAGGAGCAAACAAATAATGGAGTATTCCAGATTTGATTGGCAGAGAACTAAAAACAATGGGGGTAATAAGAATAGGGCTCATCATTGCATGAGAAAGGGGAAAAAAGTGCTAAAACTCTTAAAAGAACTAAAAATGAATAAATTCTGTATCCTAACAACTCTTTAGATAAGTTTAAAAATACAGTATCATGTAACAAGACAGTCTGTACACAAACTATGAAGCCCTTCAAGCAAACCAAGCAGAAATAAAACCTCCAAAAATGACAGAAGGAGAACGATGGAAATTTGTTTTATTTATTTAATTTCTTTACCAATATTAAAAAAACAAGCCCATTTTGTTTTGTTTTGTTTTGTTCCCCAAATGGAGAACAGGTAATATATACAAAGAAAATATAGCAAATAATTTATTTAGAGAAGAATGTAGATCTTAGAAATTGCACCACTATAAAAGTTCTCTTCATTTATGCTGCCAGGTCAAATTTTGATTGGGCCTTAACCGAATAATCAAAGTTAACATGAACAATAATGGTGACAGAGAATTTGATAAAGCAAATAGGGCAAAATGCAAACAATTGGTGAACGTGAATAAAGAGCATATATGAGCTATTTTTTACTCTTCTTGCAACTTTTCATAAGTTTGAAATTGTATCAAATAAATAGCTTCAAAAAAGTCTTGACTGGGCATATTAATTCTTACACAGTACTTTCAATTCCAACCAGGAATTTACCTCCTTCAAATCTGACAGCACAGGAAAAAACTCACATTTAATAGGCAAGGAAAATCTATCCTTAGAAAAAGTTTACATATATTGGGGCCTGCCCAGTGGCCTAATGGTTAAATTTGGTACCCTCTGCTTTGGCATCCCAGGTTTGGTTCCTGGGTGTGAATCTACATCACTCATTGGTGGCCATGCTGTGGTGGCAACCCATATACAAAATAGAGGATGACTGGCACAGATATTAGCCCAAGGCCAATCTTCCTCAGGAAAAAAAAGAAAAGTATACATAGATCATTTAGTCCTAAAACACAATTTACTAAATTCAGAAATCTGGAATGTATAACACTATTAGAAAGCACAAAAATAACTTTAAAACCCCACTAGATTTTGATATTTTTAGTCTTGAATTACTTTCATCTGATGATAATTTGACAAATCATAATCACCTGGTGTTTTTAGGAATCCCATTCCTAAGGTGATGACAACTCAAGAATTTTTTTCATAAATTTTATCAATAATGATATCAGAATTGAGATACTATGATGGAAAAGTCATGGCATATTATCTAAAAAGGCTTTCCCCCCATTAGCTTCAGAATTTAAGAAGCCAAAGCCATCCAGATTCAAGGTGTACAGTTCTTAGTGGTTTACTACTTCATATAAATAAAGCTCTAAATGCGATCCTAGCCTCTTAGGATAAGTGATTAATCAACAAATGTCTGAAGACCTGTCTACTTTTTGGTACAATGCAAGAATAAGAGGGCCCGAAACCACCTCCCTGCAGCACTGGATCACTCACTTTCTGGATGCTCAGCCATTCGTGCATCAGATCTGTGAGCATCCATCCCTTTTTCTAATAGTCAAGAAATATCATCAGTATATTTCCCTATGGAAAGAGTATTATGTTCAGAAATGACAAATAAAGTAAATTTTCTGTCATGCACCGAAATAAGAAGCATCATACTATACTATACTTGTTGTAATTCTAATTATTTCATTAACTCAATCAGTAAGTCTTTGGCTAGAGTAACAACATTTTTTGGTATATAACAAGTGGGCGCTTATTCACTGCTGGTGGTGGGAGGAGGAAGGCAGAGACACACTACCTTCCTAGGCTACAAAATGACAATGTGCATTAACCTCAAAAAAACC
This sequence comes from Equus caballus, assembly GCF_041296265.1. NCBI lineage: Eukaryota > Metazoa > Chordata > Mammalia > Perissodactyla > Equidae > Equus > Equus caballus. Next base: position 11,282,334 of record NC_091702.1, on the reverse strand, counting down.
ATGCCCTTTGACTCACCAAGTTCATTTTTAGTAATTCACACTACAAAAATACAAGAAATATACACAAAGAAGATATTTATATACAAGAATATTTATGTATAAATGCATATATATACATAAATTTACACAAATACTTGTATGTTTATATACATATATGCATATATGTAGAAGAAGATTCATTATTTCAATTATGAATGAAAACAAAGGTCCAAAGACAGGGATTATTAAATACGTTAGTGTGTATCTATACAACACAAAGTATACTACTCTTAAAACGATGATGTAATAGGTTAGTACAGTAGTACATATATTTAATTTTCAAATAAGCTAGGAAATATATATACATACACTAAAAAATTGTATATCACTTAAGAAAGGTACAATCAAAAGTGTTTATACCCATTTGGGAGACCACTAGTCTATACAATAGGCTTTGGCAGTCTAGGCCAGAGGGTGGCAACTACAGTCCTTAGGCAAATCAGTCCCACTGCCTGTTTTTGTAAATCAAGTATACTGCAACAAGACATGCCCACAGTTATGTATGGTCCATGGCTGCTTTCACACTAAAACAGCAAAGTCGAGTAGTTCTGACAGAAACTGTAAGCCCACAAAGCTGAAAATATTTATTATCTGGACCTTTATGGTAAAAAGTTTCTGACCCCTGGTCCAGAAAGCTAGCTCACATTTCTCCTCACTGCTTTCCAAACAGCCTTGCAATTTACTGAATCATTATGATATAATCATCTAGACCAGTGGTTTCCAAACTACCTTTGCATGTGTGGCAGGAGAGTAAAAGCATCTCAGTCCATCCACTCATCCAAACCAAGCAAAGAAGGAAAAAGAAATGGAGCAAGAAAGGGACAAAAGGAGGGAAGAATAGGAAGGAAAGGAGGAAGACAGGGAGAAAAGAAGGGATAAGAAAAGTTTGAACGCCACTGGTCTATTTTGGGGGGTGGGAGGGACAATGAGATTCTTCTTTAGTAACTGAGTTTGTATTCAGGAGCTGAGAACCCAAGTCTCTTAATATCTACAGCAGGCAAAAATTGGTTAAGGGGAAGGGTAAAAAAAAATTTTTAGATGTTACAATGGCTTGTGGCCCTCCAAAGCTCAAGTCAGCTCAATAAAATCTTATTGCTTAGTATCTAATTTTGTTAATTTTTCTCATTTCAATTAAATGAAAATTAATTAATTTAATTTTTCTCCTTAAGGGGGCAATAATGAAGAAAAACTTGAGAACATTGATATATAGAACTATTTCTCAACCTTAAGTTCTCCTTACACAAAATTCTAAAAAGCTCTTATTTACTAATATGCACATTTCAACCCACCACTTTTGGCTCCAGTATGCACAAACTACTAATGAACCCTGTTACAGGCAGTCTAAAAAGAGCAAACTCTGGGTAGGTACAAAAAGGGAGGGAAAGGAAAAGGGCAAGAAGGAGTAGAGGTTATGGCAGAGGAAAGTAAACTCAAGACTCAGAATCATACACCCTTAGCATTTGTAAGAAAGAAGATGCTGAGGCACGTGCTGCACCAGGAAGTTACCAGCAGCACAAGCCTAAATAACCTTCTATAACACTAGGCACAAGGCACGCAGATTGAAAAAGCCCTAAGCAGCAATCTCAAACATCAAGTTACCTGCTGTCTCTTGAACCACAGTGGGAACCAATGGATATGAACAACTATTAAAACTTCAGGGAAGAGAAGTGGAAAGTTTCTAGCATAAGAGGATGAAAATGACAATTAAATGACTGTGCTAGCTTCTAAGCTCTTGCCTCAGCCATGAGTCTACTATAGCTGGAACTCTGCAAATGACCTTTTCCCTTTGCCAGCTAGCTGCCTGGTAGGTTCTCCTAGTAAGGGGTGTTAGAGGGAGACCGAATAGTTCACGAAAGTGGGAAGGGCTTCCTGTTTAACTTGCTGCTCCTGCCAGGGTTGCCCCAGCAGCAACTCTTTACTCTAGAGGAAGTAATTCTTTAGTAGAATTGGTTCCAACTTCAATGGGTTTTTCTTCCCCATTCTCCCAGAACCAGACCCATCACACTCCTTCAGAGGCACTAGCAACAGCCAAGTTAGCATCCCTTTCTCAAAGGTCTGCATCTTAGCTCTGCAGAGGCCCTCCTACGAGCCCCTCAGGAACCAACACTAGCCAGGCAACACCTTCCCTTCAGAGGTCTGGGTCCCAGCTCTGTCGTTCTCTGAGATACTGTCCTGATCATTCCAGCCTCTTCTCTTTGTTATCCTAGGAGTGACAGCTGATTCTTGCTATTACGATCTCTGTTATCTCAGTGTTCCCTTTTGCCCATCATCCCACACCTATTTAACCAATTCCCCATAAGAAATTCTCTCTATTAAGATAACTAGTGTGGTTTCACCTTCCTGACTGGTCCCCATTGATACAATGGTATCAAGTAGTCCTTATTTTAAATGTAATTAATATTCTCTTTAGCAGTTATTTTTAGTATTTAACTTTAGTTTATATAAAAAATATTTTTAAGAGCTCTCATACGTTTATACTTACAATTCAGTCTCTCTCAAAGTTTTTTGGGTTTTTTTTCTGTTAAGTGTAAGACTTTTTCTCCCACAATTTTTTTGGTTAAATCTGCGAGAAAGCTCCAACAGGTCACTAATGTGTCTCTGATACTTCTACCTTAATCTGTCCTTATAAATTCTAATTGTGTCTAAGCCAAAAGGGACGCAAATTTTCCTTTTTAACAAAAAAACCAAACCCTTTAGTTCTGGGCAGCAGTTAATGGAATAGCCAGTGACAGGTGGGGGAGTGGACTTTAAGAGTTATCAGGTTTAACAGGACATAAAGCAATTAATTGAAACCCAAAATCCTGGGGAAATCCACCATATTTTTTAATACATATTTATTTAATATATACTGGGATTAGTTACGATGGAGAGATACAGAATCTCTAAGTAGTAAAACATGTACCTGCCTTCCATAAGATAAGAGTTATTTATACAACCATATAATTATTAATATATTAAAATCTCACCTTGTCAGCTATCTTGGGAAAACACATCACTTAACCTCTGGTAGCCTCAGTTTACTCATCTGTAAAGAAAACAGGCTAGACTAGGTCTCTGTTTTTATATATTGACTACAACGATCTATAAAATTTCTTTTTGTACTGAGGCATAGGCAGCTCAGCATCATTATCAAGAGAAACAAAAGACTGGTTTTGTAAGGGGAAGAAGTAAAGAGGTAAAAAAAAGAATATCAAGATCGGTAGCGTGAAAACATAACGTGAAAGAGATTCAAATATGTTACATTAGGGGATCCTTTATTTTCCTCCTCTAAGTCAAGAAAAAGAGAGAAAGTATGTCATAGGCAAATTCACTGGTTAAAAAAATAAAAAATTTCTCTACTATCATAGTCTTTGACGACATTTACTAAATCAGAAAGGATACTTAAATTATCTTGGAGTCAGAAAACATCTGTTATTGTTGTTCAGTTTTCTGATACCCTTCTCTCAACCTAAACTGTCTGATCCTGCCATATGGTGGATCACATGCTCTCATGGCTTGTTTATGGAAATAATTATATTTAAAGCACTAAAGGTTCATGGGGTAGGCCAGATCACTTATCATTTAGTAGTTACCACTTACCTAGCACAAGTGGTACCTTTTGATGCAAGGGCAATTTGGTGAAAACAACTTTCAAATTTTATAATCAGTTAGAGTTACTCTAATGTAAACTGAGGGAAATAAGACTCCAATTCTGATTATTTGCTTTATATCTCATCTGCATTGCTACAGCAGCCTTCATAATTTCCTTCTAAACTTTAAAATTCACCACATTTATACAGAATAAAGAAGAAAGGTTTTAATTTTAGAATATGGATTTAACCATTTAGTCATTTAATTCATTACGCAAAAATCTTACTTCAGGACCTTTTCTGTGTCAAGCACTGTTTGTAAGCTCTGGGAGTACAGCAGCGAACAAGGACCCTGCCCTTTTGAAGCTTACATTCTGGTAGGAGTACTAAAAGATGATTACACCTGGGATAAGTACTCTGAAGTACATAAATCGGATATAGAGTAATGGGGTGGGGAGACAGTTAACTTACACTGGGTGTTAAGGAAAGACCTCTTTAAAAAGATTACACTTGAAGTAAGGACCTAAGTAAGGAGAATGAGAAGCCATATGAAGAAATCCTGAAGGAAGCATTCCAGGCAGAGGCAACAACAATTGCAAAGATCTGGAGGATACAACAGTGGCTAGAGCATGATGAGCGACGGGCAAAGAGCTGGGGGACATGAGTCCATGGGACTTTGATTCCAAGGTAAGAAATCCAGTAAGAAGCCACTAAAGGGCTTTAGCAGAGGGGTGACACAACACGACTTACATTTTTCAGAGATGTCTCTGGTTGCTGTGTGGATAATGGTTTGTAGGGAAGGCAAGGGTGAAAGTAAGAAGATAATTAGGAAGCTAAGTTATACTTCAGGCGGAAAATGATGGTTGCTTGGTCTGTATCAGTGGAGACAGAATGCCATTCAGATATCAGTGGAGATAAATTTTAAAAAAGAAGAAAAAAAGTATGGTTATATTTTAAATTTAATCAATTTTTAAAATGTGTGGAAATTTGTTTTTTCTCTTGTTCTATAAGTGCCTACATAATATCTCCAATTTAGTCTCTTAGGCCACAAAGCCTAAAATATTTACCAGCTGGGCCTTTACATAAAAAGTTTACTGAACCCTGACCTAGAAGAAAGAGTGTAGAAACTGTAAAATGGTGGACCCATTTTTGGTCCCAGGTACCGTTGGTACTCAGGTACCAAGCCGTGAGGTGCCTGAACATTCAGAAAAGCAGGAGCTAGCAAAGGATTGGGCACTGAGATAGAATTGTAGCAGATCAAGAGAGGAAGGGATTTCAAGGAAGGGGACAGAGGAGAAGAAGATTAAAGGTAGAGTGATCGACTGTGCTGAATATGGCTGAGAAAACCTGTAAGATGATGAGAGAAAAGTGTCTACTGGATTTAGCAAAAGAGAAGTCACTTTGACAAAAGCAGTTTCGGTGTAGTAGTGGGAACAGAACCTCAAATGTTTTGGAATAGTGAACAGGAGATAAAGAAGTGGAAAAAATAAATAAAATCAACTGAAAGTCTGCTGAAATGGGGAGCAGAGATGAGAGGTCAAGAGAGATTAAAGTTTTTGTTTTAGTTTGGTTTTGTAAAATGCTGGTAAGAATTATCCAGCAGAGAGAGGAATTGATCCTGGAAAGAGTACAAATAGAAGAAGTAATGGGATTCAGACCACAAATGACAGAAACGAGGACATTTCATCCATGTTCATGGAGGGATGAAACATTTGGGTAAGAAGGGAAGTGAAGACAGGAAGGTGATGGATAATGAATAGTGATGTATCTGATGGTCTCAATAAAGTAAAACATTCTTACAGCTGATACTAGAGTAACTGACCTGGAAATGCAGGAAGTGGTAGACAGAGAAGGGAATATATACTAACAAGACTGGATTGGGGAGTTTAGTTGGTGATAATGGCAAGCCTGGTAACTTTTTAAGAGGTGACTATAGAAGTAGGTGGCTTAGATAGATAGAGGCAAAGATGGTTACAAGTGAGGAAATGGAGGTATATGAATGGTAAGTAATGTTATCATTATTAGCTAAGGCCTGGATATTCCCTCCCAAATATGTGTTGGTCAGAATGTTTTATACAATGTACACAATACACTCTATGTAAAATAAAAATATTGTAACTGCTCTTAAAATGTTAAATTTAGAAAGTCCCTCAACAATATTTAGTATTAATCTAAACACATACCCAAAGTTATCAGTCCATTAAAATAGCAACTACTTTCATGGAGACGTTAGGTAATGTTTTTTTCAAAACTATTTGTACACAGCATATCTAAAAGACCATATACTGCAAATTGTGAGACGTGAAAGATGGATAAATTGGGTTCATTATACCAATGTCCTACTTCCTTATATGTTTGAATATTTCTATAATAAAAAGATTACAGAAAAACTAAGTATTGAGAATATAGACTGGCAACCACAGTCCACAGAATCTGTATTTTTGATGAAAAGTGGGTTTCCCTATTTTGAAGGACTGGCATGTTGAGCTCTATAAAATTGCCTGAGGCAAAGCAATAAGCATAGGAAAGGCATCTCTTTTATGAAACCTTTGTCCTGGAATGGACCCCATGAATCTTTCAAAACAAAGGAGTTCAAGTTTGCTCAGAACAACACACTGAACACAAAAGATTACTAATGACTTATGAACTCCTAATGTAGCATGAATCACGTCAGCAACACTAGGATATTGGTTTCAACAAATAGCCTATTTTATTTTATAAACTTCACCAGAATATTATCAACAGCAGTATTAGAAAATGGAAAGCTAATGAAATTAGGAGGCGGCATCGGCATACTACACACTGTGTTTCTCATCACTCTAACGCAGAATCTAATGGATGAGAGATCCATCTTTTAACTTAAAAAAAAAAAAGCAGCCTGAAACTTAGAAAAATAGACTGCCATTTGACAAAGTTATTAGAGAATATTTTGCTATCTAAACTCAATAAACTGCATTAGTGGACCCAGTTTCTTTTATAAGACAAAAGAGAGGCAGCATACTTTCTTCTCATCTTTTTGAAAAGCCTGATCACCTTCACAGCTTCTTGTTTTCCTTTAGTGATATCTGGAGTAGAAGACGACCCAAAGATTAGAGGATTGTAAATATTCTCTTTCTGATTCTCTTTCCTGATTCAATAATAGAGGATGTTAGAAATACTGGATAATATCAAATTTTCAGAAATCACTGCTTTTCACAAACACTGAGTTGCCTGCCTGTGAAATATAGCTTTTAATATCTAACCCTGTTTTTATTTGATATCATGACCAAATACTTTTCTGAAAAGTAAATGGTTATTAGTGATTTCTACTATAGTTCCATAACAGCAAAGGCAGAATCTATGTTTAGATGATTACTGTATGTTTTGATTCGGTTATCTGTAGGGTGTCTGCATGCTATTCTAACTATTCAAAGCCAGCAAAAAAGATTACAGCTCACACTAACTGGATTTTCACAGCTCCCTATCATTCAGCTTGAATTCCTCATGGGCAGATTAAAAGGGCCAAGGCAAACAATAGTCTTTTTACAAGGTGGTTATTAGAAAAAAAAGAAGAAGAAAAAGAAAAGAAAAAAGTATCTTTTACGGTCAAAACAAAACTATGTAAGGAAGCAGCCATATGAAAACAAAGTTAAACGTATAATAGAGGTAAAACTCTGGGTGTTGCCATATAATGAATCTAAATCAAGAAATTAATAGCGTCTGAAAGAATTATAGTTTTTATTCTGAAATTTGTAACATAAACGATATGGTTTTAGAATTCAAAGATGGCCAGGTATGGTATCAGATGAACAGAGTTGGAAGGACCCTGATGATCATTTAGTCTAACTTCTATTATACTATGGATAGATAGGCTGAGGCCCAAAAAACTCATGGCATTTCCAAGTCAACCACCGCCAGATTATCAAAGTAACTGTGTAGAAGTATTTCATGTTCTTTTCCACTTTGACTCAACCACCTTCTCACTCTCTACTAATTTCCTACCTTCACTCACTTCAGAGGATTAAATGACTTCCCCATCTATGATTAGCCTTTCTGGGTGAGCCCTGGATACAAAGCCTTCCTTATGTACTATCTCCTTTAATCCTCATGCAATCCTAGGAAATAGCTGTGTTTATTATGGCCAGTTTATAGATAACGAAACCAAGGCTTAGAGACATTAAATGACTTGCCCAAGATCACACAGCTAGTAAATGGAAGAGGTGGGTTTAACATCAGGTCTACAAGACTCTAGCGTATGAGTTATGAACCACTGTGTTACACCTAGCTTCTCTATTAGCGTCTATTCCTCACTTCATGGATAAACCCCATTAGTTTACACTCTTCCTTCCACCCATCATTCATTCATACAACTTATCTAAACTCTACCCTTCATGTCTCCACACTATTGTTTAGTATTAAATAACTGGTTAGTTTCTGAACCCAAGTTTAAAGTAAGACCGAAATCCAATTGGATAACATTCTTTCCTTCTCCACTGCCACTACCTAAACTAAGGCTTCATCATAGCTCTCTCAATATTACTTACTATTAGACTCCTAAATGATCTCTCGGTCTTCAATCCATTTCTCTTTAGTGTTGCTTCTCTAATTTAAAATCCTTGAAGTCAAAATTCTTCTGGCACTTCCTCTTACATCCCCTTCTTATGATTTTTTTTTTAGTCAGAATGAACTAAAGATCACAAAAGGAAAAATAAATTTAAAAATACATATTTGCATTTGCTTATAACTTTTCTTAAAGAAACTCTAGGAGGATATATAAGAAATTAATAGGGGCTGATGAGGTGGCATAGTGGTTAAGCTTGCTGTGTTCTGCTTTGGCAACCTGGGTTCACGTGTTCTGATCCCAGGTGTGTACCTACACCACTCGTCAGCCACGCTGAGGCTGCAACCCACATATAAAGTGGAGGGAGATTGGCAGAGATCTTAGCTCAGGGCTAATCTTCCTCAAGCCAAAAACAAAACAAAACAAAACAAATAAATAAATAACAAATAGAGAAATAAATAAAAAGAAACTAGTAAATATGGTTACCTAAATTTAGGGGGTGAGGGGCAGAGACAGGAATTGGGCAGATGGAGACAAGATGGAAGAGAGACTCTTTACTGTATATATACCTTTATATGATGTTCAATTTTGAACTATATGAGTGTATTACCATTCAAAATGGGAGTGGAGGGGCTGGCCTGGTGGTAGAGGGGTTAAGTTCACACACTCTGCTTCAGCAGCCCAGGGTTTGTCAGTTCGGATCCCGAGAGCAGACCTGTGCACTGTTTGTCAAGCCATGCTATGGCAGGCTTCCCACATATAAGATAGAGGAAGATGGGCACAGATGTTAGCTCAAGGCAAATCTTCCTCAGCAAAAAGAGGAGGATTGGCGGCAGATGTTAGCTCAGGGCTAATCTTCCTCAAAAAAAAAAAAAAAAAAAGGGAGTGGAAAGGGGAGAAAAGGAAGAGAAAGAAACAAAACAAAAAAGGAAGGACCCACAAAGCTAAATGTCACCTTCTTGTTTCCAGAAGGCAACTTCTACATTTTCTGTCTGACAATAAAATGGTAATTTCACCCAAAAGGGGGGAATAAAAATGGCTTCCCAAACACTCAATGATCCCTTTTGCCTCAATCCTTTGGTTTTTCCTTCTCCTTCCTACTACTACTTCGGTATTCTTCCAGATGGCTTAGGTATCGATACCTCTAGAAAATCTTCCTGGACTAACTCATTCTGGGTTAATGCTCCCCCAGCATAATGGGCATCTCATCACAGTACTCACACGACATTATCATCATCTATTTAAGGTTCTGACTTCCCAACTATATGGAAGATTCTTGAGATCAAAGACCACATCTTGTTCATCTTTGCAATCTTCAGTAACTATACTAGTGTCAGACACATTTTAACAGCATCCAAAGTAATCCATGGCACAGTGCATTTATCACTGCTATGGCCCAGGAGTCAGATCTAGAAGTTACTGTGATTCAATCTTGCCGTAAGGGAAATACTACTTTGGTCACTAGAGCCTCCCCTTTATAAGTCTCTACAGTTATCAAATTCCAAGTAAAATACCTAAAGATTTAAAGACAAAAAGGAATTGAAAACTCAACAGTCCAGGCCACAACTCTCCTGACACCTACACATCCTCCTGCCTATTTTTTTCTCTCCTCTTGACTGTTCCAAAGGCTTCTCAAATGCAGTATGCCCAAAGCAAACTGATGATCTTCTCTGATGATGGTCTCTTCGAGTATAACTCTGGGTCAGTAAAAAAGTATTACCATCATTCCACTTGATGCAAGCCAGAAAATTACTAGTTATCCTTAATATGTTCATCTCTTTTACCAAATCAAATCCAACACTAAATACATAAATATGTCTGAAATTCATCAACTTCTCCATCTTTGGTCCAAATCCCTGGTCCAAGCTACTATTACTTCTCTCCTAGACTCCTGTGCTACTTATCTGTTTTCTCTGCATCCACTCTTATCCTCTGCAATCTGTTTTGCATGCTGCAGCTGGAGTGATCTTTTCAAAACACTAATCTGATCATGTCACTCAACAGATTAAAACACTTCAAAGACATCCTGTTACTCTTAAGATAGAAACCAAAATCCTTAACCAGGTTTACGAGGCCCTGCAGAGTCCAGCCCCTATCTGCTTCTCTGGCCCCATCTCACACTTTGCTCCCCCTCCTCTCCCTGCTAGCTACTCTGATCATCTTTCAGTCCCTGTTCGTATCAGTCTCCCTCCCACCTAGGGATATTTGTTGATGATGTTTCCTCTGCCTGTAATCTTCTTCCTTCCCTCTAAAGCACTATACATCTCTTATCTTTGACATTTATCACTATCGAAATTTTATATTTATTTATGTGATTTCTTTATTGCTTTTTCCCCTACTACACCATAAACTCCATAGAGTCAGGCACCATAACTGTTATGGATCACCATTGGGTCTCTAAGACCCAGCTCAGGGCCTGGCATAGTAGTACTTAATAAATATTTGATGAATGAGAAGGGAGGAAGGGTATCTGTTAGGTGATAAAACCTAGACAATATTTAGTCACCAACATCCTTGCATGTGGAAAAGGTAGACCCTCCATATCAGGGTAATTAATGTCAGAAACCTAATCATTATAATTTAAGGATTAGCCTAAGACCTCTCTTCCCCTTCAATCCCAGAATATTATACTCTTCCTCATTCAAGACTGGTGAGCTAATCTTCTGCCATAAAAAAGAGACTTCTGGAGACCATTTACTCCATCCTTCTCATTTTATTGTTAAACAATATAAACCCAGAGACAGTAAGTGGCCAGCCCAAAGTCATCTGCAAGTTAGTAGAAGAGCCAGGACTAGAACCCACACTTACCAGTCTAATGTTGTATCTGCTATATCTACCACAGTAACACATCATGGATTTTGGGGGGGAAGGATGCAGTAATCATTACTAATTTATAATCTAGTAACCTTGTAAGTACATGCAAGTTTGTCTGATCACATGTTCTCATTCTGGGCTGAGAAAATGTGGTAACCATAAGTATACCTCCAAAGAGCCGTGTAAAAATTGTACACTTAGTAACTGCATAGTTCTTGTCTATGGGATGAGTGGTCTGAAAGCAGCTACTTGGACATCATCAGAAGTAGAACCCCACGGGAAAATTTTTAAACTTAATTGTTTCACGGATGTCGGAAACCTTTGGCGGGAGTTCATGAGATTAGTTTTGGATATGTTGGACTTGAGATTATACACATGTCCAACAGGCAGTTGTACATATGTATCTGAAGTTCCAAAAACAGTTCTGACCTATTCAAGACTTAGATAAGGAGTCAAGGACAGGAAGATTGTAAGTGAGGTGCCAACGTTCAGTGAAAAAGGAGTACTGTCTAGGAAACACATGGCAGCAAAAGGAAGGGAAAGAAAGTTTTATGATGAAAGACACAAGCCTCAGAGGAACATATTTTAATTTACTCTACTTGAAATAAAAGGCAGAAGAACAATGATTTGGAAGGGAGAACGGAAAGTAAAAAGGATAACGAATTCACCTCCTGACACTGAGATAAATAGGAATAAAATAGGATGGAAACTCGGATTCTAGTAATGGCAGACTAGGTAAATCCAGATCAAACCTTTCTCTAAGAACTACTTCAATGGCTAGAAATTTTTTTTTTAAATATTTATGGTTTGCTTGATGGCATCTAAGAGTTAGCAATTTGACTGCTGAAACTAGATTAAGATTATTCTAAATTGCCCTCAGAGGCAATAGAAATGGACCCACTGGGACTACACATAATGAAGTCATAGACTATAAAATAATTTAGCTTAGTAAGTTAAACACACTAATTAAAAGAGAGAGATTGTCAGAATAGATTTTAAAAGAAGATCTTAGAAAAGAAACTCATTCCAAATATAATGATACAGGCATGTTAAAAATAAAAATACAGAAAAGACACACCATGCAAATACTGATCAAAAGATATCTGGAATAGCCTTATTAACACCAGACCGTGTGCACTGTGTAGCAATAAAATAGCCAAGAAGAAAGAGGGACATTATATAGTGATGAAAGAGTCAATTGACCAAAAGGACATAACCCAAATGACTCAAAAAAAATAAAGCAAAAATTGAAAGGAAAAACAGACAAATCCAGAATTATAGTTGGAGACTTCAACACATCTCTCTCAGTAATCAACATAACTAGTAGATGGAAATGAGCAAGCAGATAGAAAAACAGAATAATACCATCAACCAAATGGATCTAATTGCCATTTATACAACACATGAACCAACAACAGCAAAATATACATGGGACATTCTCCAAGATAGACCATAAACTGACTTCTAAAACACATCTTAACTAATTTATGAGAACTAAAATCACACAAAATATATTCTTTGATCATAATGGGATGAAACTAGATATCAATAACAGAAAGACACAGGGAAACCTCTAAACACTTGGAAATCACACTTCTCACATCTAAATAATCCACAGGTCAAACAGGAAGTCACAAAGGAAATTTAAAAATATTTAGAACTGAGAAAATGCAAAAATACAACATAAGAGAATTTGTGAGATGTAGCAAAACTAGTGTCTAGAAGAAAATTTATATCATTAAATACTTAATACTCTAAGCTCACCTTAAGAAACTATACAAACAAGTGCAAAATAAATTCAAAGAAAGAGAAGAAAAAAATAATAAAATCAATGAAATTGAACAAAGAAAACCAATAGAGAAAAATCAATTAATTCAAAAGAAAACTTTAGCAATATTTACAAAGAAAGTCAGGATATGAAAAAGGAGTTATCACTACAGATCATACAAATATCAAAAGGATATAAACGGCATACTAAAAGCAACTCTATGCATATAAACTCAACGATCTAAATGAAATCAATCAATTCCTCGATAGCCAAAATCTACCAAAATTCACCCACACATGAAACAGCTCATTGGAATAACTATCAAAAAACAGTAACTATTAAAGAAATGTAATTCAGAATTAGAAACTTCCCAGAAAAGAAAGCTCCAGACTCAGGTGGTTTTTTGGGAGAATTCTATCTAACATTTAAAAAAGAAATATCAATTCTACAAAATCTCTTCCAAAATAAGAGGGAATATTTTTCATTGTATTATACGAGGCAAGCATTACACTGATAACAAAACCAGACAAAGACTACAAAAAAAAAAACCCACTTATGAATATAGACACAAAAATCCTCAACAGAATATCAGCAAACTGAATCCAGCAATATATAAAAAGAATACACCACAACCAGATGAGATATACCTCAGGAATGCAAAGCTGATTGAATACTCAAAAGTAAATCAGTGTAACCTATCATAATAACAGTCTAAAAAAGAAAAAAAACACAAAGAATTGTTTCAATTGATGCTGGAACAGCATTTGGCAAAATTCAGCATCTAGTACCAGATACAAACTCTTAGGAAAGTAAGAATAGAAGGAAACTTCTGCAACATGACAGATATATCAACAAAAAATCTGTAGTTAACACTTTTCTTCATGATAAAAAAAATGGAATATTTTCCCCTCAAAATGTGCTTGCTCATCATTTCTATTGAAAACAGAACTGGAAGTCCTAGTCAGTACAATAAGGTAAAAAAAATAAATAAAAAGAATACAATTTAGAAAAGGATAAATAAAACTGTCCCAATCTGCAGAGAACACAATTGTGTATGTAAAAAGTCCTAAGAAATCCACCACAAAAACTTGGAACTAATAAGTATATTTAGCAATGTTACAGAATACAAAGTCAGTGCACATACACACACACACACACACACACACACACAAATTATACTTCAATTATATATATATTACATTTCTATATATCAGCAATGAACAATTGGAAATTAAAATTTTGAAAACAGTATCATTTAAAATAGCTCCCCTCAAAATGAAATCCTTAGGTATAAATCTAAAAAATATGTACAGAATCTGTATGCTAAGAACTGAAAAAGGCTAATAAAAGAAATGAAACCATGTTCATGTCAATTCTCCCCAAATTAATCTATAACTTTGATACAATTCTGATCAAAATGATTTTTTGTACATATAAATATGATTTTTTGTGCATACAAACAAACTTACACTATAATTTACACGGAAAGGTAAAGGAACTAGAATGGCTAAAACAATTTTGTAAAAAAAATGTTAGAGGAATCACAGCAACTGATTTTATGCCTTACTATAAAGCTACAGTAATGAAGACAGTGTGGTATTGGCAAAGGGATAAACAAATAGATGACTGAAATAGAATAGAGAACCCAGAAACAGACCCAAACAAATATGACCAACTGATTTTTGACAAAAGAGCAAAGGAAATTCAATAAAGAAATTACAGTCTTGTGTTGGGACGATTGAAAATTTGAACATCCATATACAAAAAAAAAGATTCTCAACCTAAACCTCACACTTTATACAAATATTAACTCAAAATAGATTATAGCCCTAAATGTAAAATTATAAAACTTTCTGAAGAAAATGTAGGAGAAAATCTTCATGACCTGAAGTTAGGTAAAGAATTCTTGGAAATGCCATCAAAAGCATGGTACAATTAAAGACATAATCAATAAACTGGACTTCATCAAAATGAAAATTTTTTGCTCTGCAAATAACGTCATTAAGAAAATGAAAATACAAGCCACAGAGTAGGAAAAATATTCATAACATATAAATCAGAAAAAAGAGTTGTACTTGAAATATAGGACGCCTTAAAATTAATAGTAAGAAAAAAACATGAAAAATGAGTAAAGGATTTGAACAGATACTTCACAAAACAAGAAATAGAAATGACCAATAAACACGTGAAAAGATACAACATCACACTTTCAAATCACACAGTCAACAACGAACCTATGCAAAATATATAAAGACCTCTCAAAATTCACCAGAACGAAAACACAACCTAATTTAAAAATGGTCAAAAGAGTTGAACAAATATACGGATTGCAAATAAGTACATGAAAAGATGTTCAACATTATTAGCAGTAGGGAAATTCAAATTAAAACCATGATGAGATACAACTATACACCTATATGAATGGCTGAAGTAAATAATATTTAAAGTGCCAAGTGCTAATTAGGATGCAGAGCAACTGAAATTTAAACACTGCCGGTAAGAATGCAAAATAGGACAACGATCCTGGAATACTGTCAGGCAGTTTCCTATAAAGATAAATGTACACTTTTATCACTTTACATCAATCCCTCACCTACTTATTAAGAGAAATGACAATGTATGTTCACAGGAAACTCTGTACATGAATGTTTACAGCAGCTCTATTCATAATCACCAAATGTCCTTCAACAAGTGAGAGAATAAACAGTAGTATATTGATACAATGGAATACTACTCAGCCATAAAAAGAAATGAAGTGCTGAGCTTACTACAACTTGCACAAATCTCAAAGGCATTATGCTGAAGGAAGGAAGCCAGTCTCAAAGGGACATGCTATGTGATTCATTCATATTTTCAAAAAGATAAACCTTCAGACATTTAGTGACAAAAATCAGATCAGCAGTTGCCAGGTGCTAGGGATGGGCAGAGAGTGTAAATTCAAAGAGATAAAACAAAGTATTTTGGAGGGATGATGGAATTGTTGTGTATCTTGACTGTGGTAGTAGTTACATGAATCTATACATGTGTTAAAATTCATAGAACTGTATACCCAAAACAATGGGTCGATTTTTACTATATCTTAAATTTAAAAATAAAAATAAACAGAACAATTACAAAATCCCTATATGACTAGAAATTAAGAAATACTCTTCTAAATAACTCATAAGTCAAAGGATATGTTACAATGGAAATTAGAAAATATTTTGAACTGAATGATAATGAAAATACTCTATACCAAAACTCATGGGATGCATATAAAGCTATGATTACAGGAAAAATTCATAACATTGGATAAATATATTCAAAAAGGAGAAAAACTCAACACAAATAAGCTAAACATCCTTCATGATGGTAGAAAAGGAACACATTAAACCTAAAGAAATCACAAGAAGAAAAACTAAGAATAACAAGAATTAATGAAAACAAACACACAATACAAAGAATCAACAAAGCCAAATGTTGGTTGGTCATAAAAACTAATAAAATTGATACATTCCCAACAAGATTGATTAAGGAAAAAAAGGAAGCACAAATAATTGATATTAGGATGGGAAAAGGATTATCACCACATATAATAAAATATACAAAAAAACCTTTATAGAATATTATAAAAATTTTTACGTCAAAAAATTCAAGATTTAGAGGAAATAAACAAACTTCTAGAAAAAAGAATACAACTCAGCAAAGCTGACACGAAAAGAAATAGAAATCTGATTGGTCCTATAATTATTAAATTAAACCCACAAAAGAATCTTTAGGTTAAGTGGCTTCACTTGTGAATTTTATCACACATTTAGAGAAGGAATCACCCTAAAATTTCACAAACTCTTCTACAGTATAGAAACAAAAGAATATACTCTCTAACTCTTTAACCAGTAAATGGAGGACAATTTGTGGTACATCCATAAAACAGAAAACTACTTAGCAATATAAAGGAACAAACTGATACATGAACAGCCTGAATGCATCTCAAAAGCATTATGCTAAATGAAAGAAGCCACATACAAAGGCTACATACTGTATAATTTCATTTCTGTGATATTGAGAAAAGGTAAAACTTTTCAGTTCCACAAGGGCTGGGAGCGAGGAAAGGAGACTGCAAATGGAGCATGAGAAACTTTTTAGGGTGACAGAAATACTCTGTATGTTGATTCTGATGAGAGTTACATGACAGTATAGTTTGTCAAAACACACAAAACTATATATCTAAGAAGTGAATTTTAGTGCCTGTAAATTATATCTCAGTAAACCTGAGAAAGAAAATCTTATAGAAAAAAGTATATGAAAATGTATAAAAACAGTATTTACAGTAAATATTTTTAGCAGATATTGCTTTGTTTACTTCAGAGGCATGCATCTTGTGATGTAATATCAGTATAATTTCTCTGGGCTTAAGCCATGACCAATTGTCAAATTAACTTTGCAGCTACAAATTTACTGGGCTTAACACTACTGATTGACGGATGAAATTTAAATATCCTCATTGAAGAGTAAATAATCTAATTCTTACTTATCAATTGGAGCAATCGTGTGCTTGTATTCACACAAAAGCACTACTTCTTTTTGTCCAGACAACTTTGAAGGATGAAAACATTTTTCTTTTATTCTTGTCTTTGATCATTTTTGTTGAGTGGATGGAATTTCTAAGTAGTGACAATATAAATTGTACCTCTGGCTTATTCCAAATACACATTACTTTTCAAAATTTGATATCTACTAGTTTCTTTTTATAATGAGGAATTCCCTCCTTTATCTATAAATACAAAAAAAAGCTAAGACTGCAACATGACAACCAAATTGATTTTCATAATCTACTTCCAGGTGGCCTGTCACAAACTGGCATATCCACAGGGGCCAAAGGCTGCCATTTCAAAATCTCCCCTAGGAGTTCAGAAAGAATTAAAACGGCAGCACTCATTGTTGTAGTCCCCTAACTGCACCTGCTGTGTTAGTGATCATCACATATGTAACAGCATTTAGAGAGTGTTTTGTGTCTACATCCACAAGATCCAAACTCTGAGATTCATCCCAATCTTTCTGTGGTTATATGCAATCTCAGAACCCCAGGACCATATCCTTAGCATTAAATGAAAAGCATTAAGCTCAATGACACCGTCTGGAGTTTTTCTTTTACTACAGACTTTCAATGCCTTGAAATATAAGATATGTTAACAACACTTACACGAATGGAATGTATTACAACTCACTCTGCTGTAGTGGAAAAGTGTACCCCATAACTACATGTATTCAAAGAGTCATATGTTATTCTTATCAACTGGCTATGCACACTCCATTTACTAGGATATTAAGAAAATTTAAACCAACACTTTAAAACTGTCCTATAATATCACACTAGGATATAAAACAGATCATCATGTAGCTATTTATTCCTCAATCTTTGCTGTTTAATCAAAGAAAGTTAAATTTCTGCCTCTCTACTTGTGACCAAGATTTATTTAATATGTCAACAAACATATCATGGTTTGTTCCAATCTGTTCTATTTCAGAGATGCCACTCCAATGATCACTAGACTGGGAAGAAAGTTTACGAGAACTGAATAAACTAAAAACTTTTTTTTAAATATTGAACAGATTGCTTTTATTTGGATTAGCATCATTCATATCTGGGATACTCAAGGTGCTTTACAATGAGGTATAAATTAGAACTATAATGAGTAATTATAAACAAGAGCTTAGCTTTTAGGGGAACTGCTTGTTTATTTAGGAAGAAAATAGTTGGCGCTCCAAGTTTATTCATTCTACATTCCACTAACAATAGTGTGGAATTTTTAGCTTACAAAGCCATACACAACCTAACTGAAGGCAAACAAACACTAAGGACTTCAGTAAACGATCTCTATGGAACAGGATATTTAAGTCTAGCAGTTTGCCCTGTACCATGTACCTAATCAACAGAGTAGGTGATATCAATTAAGATGCTGAAATAAATTAGACTAGGCATAAAGAGTCATGAACGAAGATTGGAATTTTAATCAATATTTACAATATAAATCCTAGAAGTGACATTCAGTTTTTTAAAAAACTGATGTTAAAAGATATTAATTGTAGTATGATAGATAACATTTAAAACACAGAAAAAGATGGTGGAAGTTACGTAGACTTCTTAAAAATGTAGTCTGGGGACCCTTGGTTGGGGCAGTGCCAGCCAATGACCACATATGTCTTTGGGGACTGGCCAGAGCTGGGACCAACTCTGTGTTTCCTTTTGACTGCCCGAGTTCCTGCTGGACCTCACCTCTGCTGCTATCAGCACCACAGGCTTCGGGCAGATCAAGCTCTGTCTACTTAGTAATCAGACTGTCCCTTGGTGAGAAGACTAAAGAAGACAAAGGGCAACTGAGTTCTTAAGAATGCAGCCAGACAAGGAGTGACATCAGCATCATGGCATATTGAGCTCTCCCCATAAACTCTCATATCAAAGAATCAACAAAAAGGACATTCATATTCCAACAGAGGACATCCATACAACAATAAAGACATCTGAGAGATCCACGTACCCATACATTGAAGGGTGGAGGTGCTGAAGGCACCCCCCTCGCTGAGTAAGTAGAATGAGTGGTGACAGGTGGAAACAGAGATCAAATACTACCACAATGCAGAAGCACAAATCAGTGTAGTCTAGAAGTATGAAAACATACTGTAAATCTCCAGACCAGAAGGAAAATGATAAGAGCACAAAATTCAATCTTGAAGACACAGAAATCTAAAACCTAAATGATAGAGAATGCAAAATAGCTATCATTTAAAACTTAATCAGTTAAAAGAAAATGCAGATAGACAGTTCAATGAATTCAGGAGCTACTACACAAGTGATTGAAACTATATAGAAGAACCAAGCAGAAATGTTGGAGATGAAAAACACAATGGATGTGATAAACAATATGGATTCCTTGAACAATAGAGTTGATATCATGGATAAACAAATCAGCAATACTGAGGAGAGAAATATAGAAATGCTTCACATGGAGGAGGAGATAGAACTAACTAAAAAGAAATGATGAAATTCTCCAAGAAATATCCAACTCAATTAGGAAATGTAACATAAGGGTTATAAGTATTCTAGAGGGAGAAGAGAAGGAGAATGGAGCAGAAAGCTTGTTCAAAGAAATGATAGCAGAGAACTTTCCAAACCTGGGGAAGAAGATGGAAATCCAAGTGAGAGAGGCCAATGGATCTCCTAACTATATCAATGTAAAAAGACCTACTGCAAGGCATATAGTTGTGATGCTGACAAAATGCAACGACAAAGATAAAACACTACCAGCACCAAGGCAGAAGAAAATAACTTAGAAAGGAACACCTATCAGGCTTGCAGCAGATTTCACAGCAGAAACCTTACAGGCTAGGAGAGAGTGGAATGATATATTCAAGTCGTTGAAAGACAAAATCTTTCAGCCAAGAATACTCTATCTAGCGAAAACATCCTTCAGATATGATGGAGAAATGAAAACTTTCCCATTGAACAAAAGCTAAGCAAGATCATCACCACAAGACACCACTACAAGAAATCCTTAACAAGGCTCTCATACCTGAAAAAAAAAAAAAGAAGAAAGGGGTTACAAAGGCCTGAGTAAGAAGATAAATAAACAGACAAAATCAGAAAATTGTAGCTATCCATCCTAACAGGATAGCCAACACTCCAGTATAACATTAAAGATGAAAGGAAAGAAAACACCAAAAACAAAGATAATCTTAGCATTTTAACCACAAACTCACAATAGAAGAAGGAATAAGATGTGAAAAAAGCAACTTAGGAGGGGAAGAGGAAAGGGACTGAAAAAAAAAAAAGCCTCACATCAATGGATAGATCATTCAGACAGAAAGTCAACAAGGACATAGTGGAATTAGATGAAAAACTAGACCAGATGGACTTAATAGATATATATAGAACACTCCATCCCAAATCAGCAGAATACACATTCTTCTCAAGTGGGTATGTAACATTCTCAAGAATAGACCATATGTTGGGAAACACGGCAAGCCTCAATAAATTTAAGCAGATTGAAATAACAATAAGCATCTTTTTCAATCATAATGCTACAAAACTAGAAATTAATTACAAGAAAACAGCTGAGAAAGGGACAAAGATGTGGAGACTAAACAACATGCTACTGAACAACCAATGGATCACCGAAGGAATTAAAGGAGAAATCAAAAAATATCAGGAGGCAAATGAAGATCAAAACATACCATACCAACTCATATGGGATGCAGCAAAAGTGATACTAAGTGGGAAATTCATTGGAACATAGGCTCACCTTATCAAACAAGAAAAATCCCAAATAAACAATCTCCAACTACACCTGATAGAATTAGAAAGAGAAGAACAAACAAAGCCCAAACCCAGAAGGAGGGAAATAAAAAAAATCAGAGCAGAAATAATTGCAAATGAAACAAAAAAGACAGTAGAAAGGATCAGTGAAACAAAGAGCTTGTTCTTTGAGAAGATAAACAAAATTGACAAATCCCTAGCCAAATTCACAAAGAAAAAAAAGAGAGAAAGCTCTAATAAATAAAATTAGAAATGAAAGAGGAGAAATTACAATGGATACTACAGAAATACGAAAGATTATAAGAGAATACTATGAAAAGTTATATGCAAACAAATAGGACAATCTAGAAGAAATGGATAAATTCTTAGCTTCTTACACCCTCCCAAAGCTGAATCAACAAAAAGTAGATAATCTGAACAGACCAAACACAATTAAAGAGACTGAAACAGTAATCAAAAACATCCTAAAAAATAAAAGTCCAGGACCAGATGGCTTACCTGGAGAATTCTACCAAACATTCAAAAGGATTTGAAGTCTATCCTTCTCAAACCATTCCAAAAAATTAGGGAAAACAGAATACTTCCTAACACATTCTACAAGGTTAACATCCCCCAGATACCAAAGCCAGACAAGAATAACACAGAAAAGGAAAACTACAGGCCAATAACACTGATGAACATAGACACAAAAATCCTCAACAAAACGTTGGCAACCTGAATACAGCAATACATCAAATAGATCACACACCATGACCAAGTAGGATTTATACCAGGCACTCAAGAATGGTTCAACATCTGCAAATCAATCAAGTGATATACCACATTAACAAAATGAGGAAGAAAAACCACATGATCACTGCAATAGATGCAGAGAAACCATTTGACAAGACCCAACAACCATTTATGATAAAAACTCTTAACAAAATGGGGTAGAAGGAAAGTACCTCAAAATAATAAAGGCCATATATGACAAACCCCACAGCCAACATCATACGCAAGAGGGAAAAACTGAACAGGATCCCTCTGAGAACAGAAACAAGACAAGGGTGCCCACTCTCATCACTCTTATTCAACATTATACTGGGGGTTTTGGCCAGAGCAATTAGGCAAGAAAAAGGAATAAAAGGAATAAAACAAATAGGAAATGAAGAAGTGAAACTCTCGCTCTTTGCAGACGACATGACTTTATATATAGAAAACTCTACAGAATTCATCAGAAAACTATTATAAATAATCAACAACTACAGTAAAGTTGCAGGGTACAAAACCAACTTACAAAAATCGGTTGCATTTCCAGTTCTAATAACAAACTAACAGGAAAGAGAAATCAAGAATACAATCCCATTTACAATAGCAACAAAAAGAATAAAACATCTAGGAATAAATTTAGCCAAAGAAGTGAAAGACCTATACAATGAAAACAATAAGACATTACTGAAAGAAATCGATGATGACAAAGAAATGGAAAGATATTCCATGCACATGGATTGGAAGAATAAACATAAATGTCCATACTACCCAAAGCAATCTACAGATTCAATGAAATCCCAATTAGAATACCAATGACGTTCTTTACAGAAATAGAAAAAGAATCCTAAAATTCATATGAGGCAACAAAAGATCCAGACTAGCTAAAGCAATCCTGACAAAACAAACAAACAAACAAAGCTGGAGGTATCACAATCCCTCACTTCAAAATGTACTACAAAGCTACAGTAATCAAAAACCCTAGTGCTGGTACAAAAACAGGTACATAGATCAATGGAACAGAGTTGAAAGCCCAGAAATAAAACCACACATCAATGGACAGCTAATTTTTTACAAAGGTGCTAAGAACACACGATAGAGAAAGGAAAGTCTCTTAAATGAATGGTGTTGGGAAAATTGGACAGCCACATGCAAAAAAATGAAAGTAGACCATTACCTTTCACCATACACAAAAAGTAACTCAAAATGGATCAAAGACTTGAAGGTAACACCTGAAACCATATACCTTCTAGAAGGAAATATAGTTAGTACACTCTTTGACATTGGTCTTAAAATGATCTTTTTGAATACCATGTCTTCTCAGACAAGGGAAACAAAAGAAAAAATACAGAAGTGGGACTTCATCATACTAAAGACCTTCTCCAAGGCAAAGGAAACCAGTATCAAAACAAAAAGACAACCCACCAATTGGGAGAAGATATTTTCAAATCATATATCTAACAAGGGGTTAATCTCCATAATATATAAAGAACTCACACAACTAAACAACAACAACAAAAACAACCCTATCAAAAATTGAGCAGAGGATATGAACAGATATTTCTCCAAAGAAGATATACAGATGGCCAAATAGGTGCATGAAAAGATGTTCAACATCACTAATCATCAGGGAAATGCAAATCAAAACTACACTAAGATATCACCTTACACCCATTAAAATGGCTATAATCACTAGGACAAAAAATGAATGTTGGAGAGGCTATGGAAAAACGGAACTCTCATACACTGCTGGTGGGAATGCAAACTGACGGGAATGCAAAAGCCACTATGGAAAACAGTATGGATACTTCTCAAAAAACTAAAAATAGACATACTATATGACCCAGTTATCCCACTACTGGGTATCTATCCAAAGAAACTGACATCAACAATTCAAAGTGACTTATGCACCCCTATGTTCCTTGCAGCATTATTCACAATAGCCAAGACATGGAAGCAACGCAAGTGTCCATCAACCACTGACCAGATTAAGAAGATGTGGTGCATATATATGCATAATGGAATACTACTCAGCCATAAAAAAGGACAAAATTGTCCCATTAGCAACAACATGGATAGACCTGGAGGGTATTATGTTAAGTGAAATAAGCCAGAGAGAGAAAGACAAACACTGTATGATTTCACTCACGTGGAACACAAACACACATATGGACAAAGAGAACAGTTCAGTGTTTACCAGGGGAAGAGGGCTGGGGGGTGGGCACAGGGGGTGAAGGGGAGCACTTATGTAGTGATGGACAAACAATAATTTACATCTGAAATTTCACAATGTTGTAAACTATTATGAACTCAATAAAAGAAATGTCCTTGGGGAAAAGAAAAATGTGGTCTGGAGACTTTGATGGAGGTGATGTGTGTATATGTGTGTGCACATACACACTTAAACCAGGCATGGAGTAGAAAAAAGTTGGTTATTTTCCTAATGCCAAAAATTCAACGTTAGCATGCTTAAATGTTTACAAGTTGTATTTTGTTACCTGAAAACAACTTCTAAAACCATCACTTATTTATTCATACTACAAATATTTGAGTACCTGTTATGATCCAAGTAAATACCCACGTTGAATAAGATAGACAAGGTGCATATAATCTGGCAATTCCAAAATCTTGTAATTACAAAGCTGTCTACTCAGAGTAAATATAGATATTATGGGTGCTAAGTGGAAGGCTATTTAGCACACTAGTAAAGGGCAGGAAATACTTCCTAAAAAGAGTGACATCTAAAGTGAGTCCAAAAAGGTGAATGGAACTGGCAAGACACGTGGAGAAGAAAGGGCATTTCAGGCTGAGACACAAAAGAAAGAAAAAAGAATAATAGTTGAGAAACTGGTAATCGCAAGAATCAATCGTTAAATTTGTGTTACTAATAAATAACTAGCATTTATCGATATCCTACTAAATAGTATTTGCCTTCTTATTCACACTGCTTCTAATTTTTATAGCTTTTCAATTATCATTATTCTCATTTTACAAAAGGATAAATTTAAGGCTCAAAGAGAATAACTTGCCCTGTCAGGAAAAACTTCTAAATGTCCTATGACCAAAAAATATTTCTGGGTGTCCTGTCCAGGGTGCCTTTCCAAGTTATCTCCACCTTTCTGTCTTTCCCTGTCTGAGATTCTTTTTAGATTGGCACCTGACCTAACATCTGTTGCCAATCTTCTTTTTTCTTCTTCTTCTTCTTCTTCCTCTCCACAAAGCCCCCCAAGTACATAGTTGTATGTTCTAGTAGGAGGTGCTTCTGGCTGTGCTATGTGGGACGCCACCTCAGCGTGGCCTGATGAGCGGCGCCATGTCCGCACCCAAGATCTGAACTGGCGAAACCCTGGGCCGCCAAAGTGGAGCACGTGGACTTAACTACTTGGCCACGGGGCTGGCCCCCGAGATATTTTTAAATTCCACAAATTACAGATAATTCATAGCATTGCAAATGATTGTTTTCCATAGATATGAAAATGAATTTTGTTCGGTGGAATTGCAACTAATTTCCCTCTCCCACGTGGAAAAGGCCAGTTTTGAATCTATTAAGCAATTTTGTATCCCACTTTCCTGGTGGCCTACATATATGTCTGCTCTTTGGAGCCTCCTTTGAGCTATTTGTAACATCTTACTGGTTCTCTCATTAATTAACGAGCTAAATAATACCTCTGGCATGTGTTTATGTATATTTTTATGAGTCAGGATTTTACCTTCTAAAAGAATTATTCTCTAATAGCTCCAAAGCACAATAAGTCAGAATTTGAAGGTTTGTGTGAATTCCATATGGTTCTAAAGAGAAAGTTCTTTCGTTACCCACAAATTGCTACTTCTTTCCTTTTATTCTTAAATGTTAATGCCAACATAATTTTTGTAATACCTCTTGCAAAGGGTCTCATCAAATTTTTTATACTCCATGTGAGGAAACCTACTAAAAAGTCCAGCATGAGACTACTTTCACCCTCTCACTAACTTCTTCACATAACCATAATTGCTCAGCCTCCTGTGGAATGAAAAATAATAAAAGCACCTTCTCTCATTCCAAGGCTTTTCACAGTGAGGCAACCACAAAAAGAAAGAATGAACCTACAAAGCATGCCATTAATGTTCTACCAGGTGTAATTCAAGTCAAATCCCATTGGGCAAACTCTAGGATAATTAAAATATACTGATAAATGAATAACAGAAAGGTGGCAACCTGGGGAAGAACTTACGAAACCCTTGTCTCCTGCTTTTGCTGATTATTCTTTTTGTTATGTTAGATTCCCTTTCTTGACCTTGCCTTTTTGAGAAAATTACAGATTGTTTCTCTTGAACAAAACTAATACTCAAACCTACACAATGGAAATGGGGTGGCAAATTTCACTGCAATATAAAATACCCAACAACATAAGGGGCCACTGTTATAGTATTCATTCCATTCACAAGGAAACTGTAAAAACTTTAATTTAAAAGAAAGAAAAATCCAGGGCACACACTTACATAAAGATGTATTTGTTTACCTGCTTAACAAAATCGACAGTACGAAGCTTCTTCTGCCTGCTACAGTGACATGTGTTAAAGGTATACTTCCTTTCAAACCAAACATTTACCCTTTGCTACTGGTGAAAGGCAACAAGATCTCTTTACAAAGTCTCGTCTTTTTCAATAAATTTTGCATGAAAACATGTTATCCTGGCACAAAGTTGCCTGCTGTCACATTCGAAGTGTGATAAATGTTTAATGAAAACAACACCACACAGCTTGGTGTCAGACAACAGCTATCACACAGCCCTGCTTTGATCCAGACAGACACTTAAAAGGAGTTCTAAGCACGCTCTGCACCACAGAACTCTATAACCTATATGCAAATAGGGATAAATTAGCATAAATGACTTCCTGCTGCATAAAGAAATAAGAGGTAAAGAAAAATATGACAGCCTCTGAGAGTGTGTAACTGCTGTCAAAACTCAGGTTCCAGCATTCCCAAATCACTTCCAACATCTTCTGCCAAGCACTAGGTAAAAAAAAACCTCATCAACAGGAATTTATTACATGAAACTCTACAACTGAAGACACTGAACAGTGCCAAGGTCAAAGCTGTAACTAGCACATCTATAAAGTATGATTACTACATGGTACCAGACTTCTTATATACACTGCTTCTAACACTTACAGCTTTTTAAAGTATCATTAGCACCATTTTACAGAAGACCAAATTAAGGCACAAAGAGAATAACTTGTCCTCTGAAGGAAAAAAATTATGAATGACTTAAAAGGAGCAAAAAATTATAATTTTTGCAATTTAATTTAACTTTCCCAGACTCTAAACACCTTAGCACACTTTTTTTTAAAGATACACTATTCAGAATAGCTACATGTTCAAAGGTAGCAATTCTTAGGAAAAGTATACATTGCCTCTGTTGATATGCTTTCTGTATTTTTAGTCTATAAAGACATACCTAAAACAGTTGTGATGTAAGTACTATAACTTCTAACTACATTGCATAGTCAACTTTTTAATGAAAGGTTTTATAAATAGGTAACTAGAGGCCACGGGCTACACGTGAAGCCCAATTTCACTGCTATCCCAGTGGCTTCTGTGCGTATTCTCAGAAAGATTTAAAGAAGACAACTGATTTAGCAGGAGTCACATTTCAGTATAAGAAATTCTATTTAAATACGTATATCTCCTCTCATTACCCACCGAAAAGAACTGCTTCAGTTGTCAGAATATGGATTTGTATGTCCAGAGGGAAGTTCTTACCTCTTCCTAAAAGTACAAAGCTTCAGTAAATTATGTAAAGGAAGAAAGGAAAAGATAAACTCAAGTGTTTGAGGAAAATACTCCAGAAGTCTTGATGGGTACATTTCTGAGAAGAGCAACCAGCTATTGAAAAGCTAATAACGGAACAGTAAAAGTGGAAACTTTTCATAATAGCATGTCATAAAGGAGAAGACCCTTAGCAATACTAAATTAGCTTCCTGATGAATCCCAAAGTTACTAAATTAAGAAAGCATTTTACTAGGCAATAACTGCTTTGAACTAAACTTTCCTGGCTAGTGATTTAAATTATGATTGAAAATAGAGTGAAATCAAATCCATCCAAATTCTACTCTTAAGGATGGCACTATGATTTAAAATAAATAGTAGAATGACAATGTTGGTATTGACATATTTATTCACAACTAATTTTTCAAAAAAGTCTATAAAAGGCATTTTACAGTAGTCAACTATTCATTATGGAGTTTGATCAAAATTTTGCTAAAGAAGGCTCAATGACATAGGGATCCAGAGAAGACTCAGATGGGGTGTACAATGTTCACAATCACCAAACCAACCTGTAATATGAGAGGCCATAACAAGTTTCATATTTCTGATTTTTGACTCTGAGTAAAAGTCTGCTTAACAGAAAAATGCTGTTTGTGTCCAATTTCAATAATAACTCTATTATTAGTAAAATTTGTTTTCATATTGCAAAGACATATCCCTGTAAAAGAAAGACAATTACCTAATGATATGATAAATACTTACGTTTTAAAAATTGGGGGGAAAAATTAATAAAAACAAGAAAAATCTGAATCAATGTTTAAAATACAAAATATTCTTAGAAATCAAATTTATAAATGTAAAACATTAAAAATTAAAGTCATTAAACCTTCTTGATAAAATTTAAGACAAGGCTCAGTTTGTGTTTTTCTTACACTAATTTTTCATAAAGTGTCATAAGGAAAGGCATGTTTTAGAACCTATGAACTCCTGATACTCTTCCAGTTTATATTAGGTCTCCCTTATTCAGCAGATTAATAAAATGAATAGATCAACTTATGACGTTATAAGACAAATTCTAAGCATGTAAATGTTCCAGGAATTTCCAGAACTGTATTTAATTAGCTGCTCTTTTTTTTGTGAGGAAGATTGGCCCTGAGCTAATATCGTGCCCATCTTCCTCCATTTTGTATGTAGGATGCCTCCACAGCACGGCTTGGTGAGTGGTGCATAGTCCGTGCCCAGGATCTGAACCCTGGGCCGCCGAAGTGGAGCACATGAACTTAACCATTATGCCACTGGGCCAGCCCCCAATCAGCTGCATTTTTAAAAAAGTTTTTCAGTATTATCTAACGTCATACCTTTTTTTCTCAAAAGTCTCACTAAAAAGCTCTTCCTTGTTATTAGGCTCATTAATTCCTACTTGAGCATTCCATTTTCTCCTGTTTTTATTTTTCCCAGTTTATAAAATGCTTCTTTATCATTATTGTACTTACTCTCCTTGCTTTGTACTTTATAAATGTATGCTTTATAGTCTATCAATATTTATATAATATTGATATTTTCATACTGGCTTGATAAAAACAAAGATTGTTATGCATAAAGAAGCAGAAGCACATGGGTTGTCATTTTCTATCATGCGAAGAAGCATCTAGGTTATTTAGCACAAGTTAAAATACTTGTCATTGGATTGCACAGTCACAATGAGCTAATACATAGGTCCTAATTAAATTATTTGTAAATCTTTTTTCCTTTCTCTCCCCCCACACATCTTTGGGTTTTTTTTGAAAACAGTTGGAAAGAGATAGCTAATGAAACCATCATAGAAATAAATTTAATTAAAGACCTAGAAATTTTTTGTAGTTTTATTAAATATAATTCTAAATAAATAGATGAAATGCTGACATGGGAAAGTAAGGAAGGCAGACAGACAGAGAAAAGAAGGAATCAATCTTTTATGATAGATTTCTGGCCTAATCAGAGAAGAATAAGGCACAGAAAATTCTTTCAGTTCTCTTTAGCTATTTTCTAGTAAATTTTAAGCAACAGCATATCACTTGATCGCAAACACTGTATCTCATCATGAATAACTATGGATTACTACAGAAGTGAGGCTAGTGTACTGTGAAGAGTCAAGGTGCTGTGGTCAGTGGACTTGAATTAGAGGGCAAACTCTGCCACTTACTAGCTTTGTGATCATAAGTCTTCATCTGTATAAATGAGATAACAAAAGCACCTATTTCATGAAGTTATTACGAAAATTAAATGAGATAATACACATCAACTGCTTAACAAAATTCTTGAAATATATCTATTTAACATGTTAGATGCTTACTATTATCACGTTCACTGTAAGTAAAGCATTTTGTTCATAACTCATGTAGACCTAATCATATCATTACTCTACTTGAAACTTCATTGGCTTCTCACTGCCTTTCGAAATAACCCCAGTTACTGGATGGAGTAGCAATTGATGGCCTTGCGGTTTAAAGTCCCGCACACTCTGCTTCTGCAGCCCAGGTTCAGTTCCCGGGCGCAGAACCACACAACTCGTCAGCCAGTAGCCATGCTATGGCAGCAGCTCACATAGAAGAACCAGAAGAACCTACAACTATACACCACTATGTACTGGGACTCTGGTGGTGGGGGGAAAGAAAAGGAAAAAAACAAGGGAGGAAGATTGGCAATAGATGTTAGCTTAGGGCAAATCTTCCCCTGCAAAAAAAAAAGAGGAAATAACTCCAAACTCCTTAACATAACTTATAAGGTGCTCCAATAATCCTCTCCTGCTATTCCTCTTCTCCTCTACACCAACCCCTCTTAGACTTCAGATCCTCCAATACGCCATACCCCCTTGCTGGCCTCCAAGCCTTTCCACATGAAGTTCCTTTTGCATACAGCATTCTTTCCAATCTCTTCCTCCCTTCAGTGTTTAAACATCATTTCTTCTGAGCCCTTCCTGACATGCTGACTAGTCTAGATCAACCAGTTTAATGTTCATGGAAATCTCTTGCAACCAGAATACGTCAAGACTGAAGAGGAAAACCAACATACTGAGGCTAGCTGGTTGGAATGATAAAAAGGGCCCAGGTCTGCTTACTTCCAAACTGTTTCTAACAGTAGCAAAAAATGTACTCACGGTTTAAGCCAGATGTTAACAAACTACAACCATTGGGCGAAATCTAGCCAGCTGCCCATTTTTGTAAATAAAGGTTTATTGGAATATAGCTATGCCATTCATTCAGTACTATCTATGGCTGATTTCGTGCTATAAGGGCAGATTTCAGTATGTAGTTGCAACAAAGACATACGGCCTAGAAAGCCTAAATTATTTACTGTCTAGCCCTTTACAAAAAGTTTGCTGCCCCTGGTTTAAGCTATGTCAATTAGTTTTTGTTATTTCTGTCCAAAAACATCCTAACTCATACCATGTTTCCATAGCTTCCTACTGAAAGTCATGTGATTTCACTGTAATTACTCTCCTTCTATACATGCTTCTTTTGCCACCTGCATGAAATCTCCAAGTAGGGTTGCCCTACCACTATGCCCCTATTACCTAACATAGTACTTGACAAATAGAAGCTATTTAAATATCGTTGATGGAACAAGTGAACAAATGAATGAATGAGTATGTCTGATCAATAGACAAAAAATATTTATTAACATCTAACATGTATATTAGTAATACAAAAGAATATAAGACACATTCTCTGTCCTAAATAGCTTAAAAATAAGACTAAGGAAATAAAAAATGTAAGCTTTAAAAAAGAGATAAATTATTTCTGGAGCAAAGTAGGGAGCATCTGTACATACATAAACACTACCATATTAAACGTATACACAGACACAAAAAAATCCTGATTGCAAGTCACACTAAAAGGTAAGAATTTGTGTTTCTTCAGCACTAAACAGGAGAAGTGGTACCCTGACATAATACCACCCTTTACTGTGGTCCACGAAAACCATGGAATCAGGCTACTCACAGCTTTTTGGCATCAGTACCCAGGGCCCTTCAACTGACACCTCTTATTTTGACCTTGTTCATTGTCCTTGCTGAAATTTAAGAAGTAATGACAAACACAACATTATTATCTTGTGAACCTGTCATCCAGAAATCAGTCCCTTAAACACAATCAACTCTGAGTGATGGAAGAGTCTCACCCATAAAGCCAGCCAAGACCTTCAAGACTAAGGTCACAACATCAGAACCTCTCTTGAAACAATCTGACTTTCCTTTTTTATTCCTGTTCTAATTTTTCTGACCTTTACAATGCCCTCCAAAAATGCTTTATGTAATATCAATTTTATACGACTGTGCAAATACTATTCTAAAAAAGTAAAACTTGGTGAGATGAAAGCAAAAATTTAATGACCAGTAAAAATTATAGTCACATTTCTCATAGCCATGTAATATCTAAAGTGTAAACCAAAAGAAGAAGAGAAAAGAAGGAACGAGGAGCAGGGCAGTTCCTTGACTGACATAATTTATTTGTCCTCTTAGTCCACATTTTCCAGTCTCAGAAACCTACTGTACGTCCTCTCTTCAAATCTATCATTCTCCTGACTTTCTCCCTTTATCAACAGATTTCCCCCATACTCTCCCTGATCCTCATTCCATCAAAGCAACTATGGCTTTCTCAGCCTCTCTTTCCATCTAAGAAAAATCTCAGACAACGAAAATTTAGTTTGAATATTGCCATGGAATTACTGAGTCATTACTGCTTAAACTTTGCTTCAACTTACCCACGTTTGGTGTTGTGTAATTCCTTGTCCTTGCCTTTATCCTTCTCTTTTTCTCTTTTCTCCTTATCTCTGCCTTTACGTCGTTCTCTATCCCGAGACCGACTGCGGGTTCTTCTGTGACTGGATCTTTCACTGCTTCGACTATGGGAACGTAGCCGAGGTCTTGACCTGGACCTACAGCAAGTAGATTTTATTGAAGACATTTAGTGTATATTTGGCACTATGAAATGAAAATATGCTTAAAAATTATCTGAAAGAAAAGGATTTTGTTTTAGTTATGGATCCAATAATTAAATGACTGTGTGAAGTGAGAATCTAAATATGATTCTTAATGAATAAGTACTCTCAGTTAAAATAATATACGAGGGAAATACATGCTGTCAACTTTACAAGAAATTAGGGTTCAGTCAAAAAGTATTTGCAGTTTCTCAGAGAATATAACAAATGTAAATGTACCACTCTAATTTCCAAGGACAGGGTCTTTCCTAACCCTACAGTCTCTGCTTCCATATCTATTGAACCTTATTTCTCATTTCTAACTGTCACAATAAAACTATTCCTCTACTCTACTCTAATCCAGCTATTCTTTATATTAAATGAATGCCAGTATTAGGTAGGATACACTATGTGCTTTGAAAAAGTAAAGATTTCAGAACCTGCCTTACAGTATTGACAAGACGGCCTCTACCAGACTGATGATCCAACAGATAACTGTAAAAAACAAGTATCTGAACACACTAGATCGTGACCAAAGAAGGCAGATTGTGTAGGAAGCCAATACTTGGAAGAAGGAAACAGTAATGAGAAAATTTCCCATTTTAATCAGCTTTGTTTCTGAGGATAAGCTCAAGTCTGTGCCATGCAGGACAGCAAAAACTCCAACAGAAAACATTAAGATTTTTGGCCTGAAAAACCAGAAGAAAGACTCAAGGCTACCACTGCAAAAGGAAAATGAAAGGAGAATCCTGGAAAAGAGTCAGAGGAGGAACCCAAAAATTCTAGATATAAACTCTATGCAATCTCTGGCTGAACCCTACATTATGCATGTGAAGGACAGACTCCAAACAGCCATGAATAAAAGAATTGAACTAAAATTTCAACTGCTAGAAAAGTGATAGGATTTATGCAATTTTAATTCAACTAACATACTTCCCTGATTAAACAAACAAGTATAAAACCAAAAGCTCAATATTCTTCAGAGGAATATAAGGGAATCCAGAGTATTCAAAACATGACAATCACCATGTCCAGAATAATATCTAAAATTACCAGATACACAACAAAATATGAAAAATGTGATCCACTCTCAAGAGAAAAGAGAATCAATGAAGACCAACTCTGAGATGAACCAGATAGTGGAATTAGCAGGCAAGGACTTTAAAGTATAAAGTATAACTATGTTTGTCATGAGTATAAAGCTAAGAAATATCAGCAGAAAAAACCTAGAAAAAGTGAGAAATTCTATAACTCAAAAATATCTGAAATTAAAATTATGCCGAATGGGATTAAAAGCAGATTAGTAACAACAGAGGAAAGAATGTGTATACTCGAAAATAAATAAATCAAAATTATCCAAACTGAAGAAAGGAAAGGAAAAAAAGATTGTTAATAAGAAAAGAAAAACAGTTCTTCTGGGATCTGTGTGACAATGTTTAAATGTCTAACAGTTTTATTTAAACCCAGAAGTATAGAAAATAATGAGACAGAATTTTTTTTTAAGCAGTGGCCAAAATTTCCCCAAATTTAGTGAAAGATAAATTTACAAATTCTAGAAGCTTGGTGAACCTCAAGATAAATATGAAGACCATGACTAGTAACGCTACAGTTCAACTGATGAAAACTAAAATTAAAGAGTAATCTTTAAAGTATTCAGAAAAAAACCTTGACACATTACATACAGGAGAGCAAGGATATGAATTACTGATGGCTTCTCATCAGAAACAACAGAGATTAGAAGACAGTGGAATAAAATTCTTAACATGGTTAAAGAAAAAAAGTCAACCCAGAATTTTATATCCAGCAAAATAACCCTCAAAAGTGAAAGCAAACTACAAATATTCCTTGAGATAAAGGAAAAATAAACTATAATCATCAACAGTAGATCTGCAATACAATTAGTACTAAAGTAAGTTCTTCAGGCTGAATAGAATGATAGAGAATGAGAATAGATAGAAACCTGCATCTTTGGGGAAAAAATTGAAG
Organism: Equus caballus; assembly: GCF_041296265.1. Classification (NCBI taxonomy): domain Eukaryota; kingdom Metazoa; phylum Chordata; class Mammalia; order Perissodactyla; family Equidae; genus Equus; species Equus caballus. Next base: position 11,247,873 of record NC_091702.1, on the reverse strand, counting down.
GTCACTGGAAATGGTAAACATACGAGCAAATATAAAAAACTACTTCCCTTAATAGATTTAAAATACATATATGTACTTAAAGTAAAAATTATGATGTTTCACCATAGGGGTTAAAATGAAAATAAATATAATATGTATAATCTCTATAGAATAAAGAGGTTAAATATATGGGGCACATAAATGGATCTATACAGTTCTAAGATTTCTTAATTTCATGTGAATGGTGAAAGAGTAACTCTAAGTACACTGAAATGGTAAGGGAATATATGTAATCCTTACACCAATCACTCAAAGAAAAAAAGGAAAAAAAATGCAAAGAAGAATGAACTAAAAAGGAATTCTTAAAAATATTCCTTAAGATTCTTGAGAGTGACATTAGCAACAGAGGAGTAAGCTGTTCCCTCTGTCTCTCCCCCTTCAAACTACAACAAAATGTACATTCATCGTTCAGCAGAGGACACCCACACATTACATCACAAGCTAAGAGACACAAGCTGCTACACATCCGAAGGAGGATGGACTATCTAGGGAGATGGCAGTGAAAACTGAGCACACTCCAGCCCCAGGAAGCCATGTACACATATGTGACTGCTCTCCCGGCTGGAGTGCCCATAGCACCACTGTGGCCCCCAGGGTGCGAGTGCACTTCAGCACAGCTGCAGGAACAGGTAACGTCAGCCCTGAGCCCCTCCATGATCACACTCTGCACCAGTGGGAGAGCCCACAGTGCCGCCACAGTTCCAGGGAGCAGCCCAGGCTCAGACCCAGTGAAGAGGATCTGCCCACCAAGCATAATGGTTGGTGCAACTCAGGAGGAGGTGGGAGTGGATCTGCATGCCTCAACGAAAAAACTCCCGGCTGCTCTGAATGCCCATGGTACCACTGCAACCCCAAAGATGGGAGTGTGTCTTGGAGGGACTGTGGGAGCAGGTGGAAGTAGCCCTGAGCACCCAAGTGATCACTCTCTCATCCAGTGGGAGAGCCCAAAGTGCTGCTGCAGTGCCAGGGAGTGGTTCTGCCTTGGACCCAGTGGGGAGGTCCCACCCAACCAAGCACAAGAGCTGATGTGTCCTTAGGGGAGATGACAGCTGAGGCGCATGCCTGGGTGAATGAGCTCCCAGCTGCTGTGAATGCTTATAGTACTGCTGCAGCCCAGAAAGGGGAGTGCATGTTGGGTGGATTGTGATAGCAGGTGGTGGCAGCCCTGAGCCCTGACATGATTGCTTTCCCTTTGGTGAGAGAGCCCACAGGGTCACTGCAATCCCAAGGAAGGGTCCAGGCTCAGACAGGCATAGCTGACAGGGATAGTGGGGGGCTCAGTGGAGGCAGGTAGAACATGCAACAAAATAAAATCACTATGCAAAAGCACAAATCCAGCCCATCAAATAGTATGAAGAAACATATTAGTACTCCAGACCAGAAGAAAAAAGACAAACACACAGAAATCAATCTTGAAGGCAGAGAAATCTACAATCTAAATGACAGAGAATTCAAAATAGCTATCATAAAAAAACTCAATGAGTTACAACAGAACTCAAAAAGATAGTTCAATGAAATCAGGAACAAAATCAATGAAGGGAGAGAATTCTTCACAAAAGAGATTGAAAGCATAAAGAAAAGTCAATCAGAAATGTTGGAGATGAAAAACACAACGAATGAGATAAAGAAAAATCTTGAATCATTAAATAACAGAGCTGATATTATGGAGGATAGAATTAGCAGACTATAGGATAGGAATATAGAAATGCTTCAGAAGAGGACAGGAGAGAATTAAGACTAAAAAGAAAACAAGGAATTCTTTACGAAATATCCAACTCAATCAGGAAACGTAATATAAGGATTACAGGTATTTCAGAGGGAGAAGAGAGGATGAAAGGAGCAGACACCTGGTTCAAAGAAATAATAGCTGAGAACTTCCCAAACCTGGGGAAGGAGCTGGAAATACAAGTAAAAGAAGATAATAGAACTCCTAATTACATCAATATAAAAAGACCTTCTCCAAGGCATATATTAGTAAAACTGGCAAAAGTCAATGAAAAAGAAAAAATATTAAGGGCAGTAAGACAGAAGAAAATAACCTACAAAGGAACCCCTACCAGGCTTTGAATGGATTTCTCAGCAGAAACCTTACATGCTAGGAGAGAGTAGAATGATATATATTCAACATTCTGAAAGACAAAAACTTTCAGCCAAGAATAGTATATCCAGTGAAAATATCCTTCAGATATGGTGGAGGAATAAAAACCTTCCCAGATAAACAAAAGTTGAGGGAGTTCATTGCCACAAGACCACCCCCACACACAAGATATGATCAATAAGGCCCTCGTACCTGAAAAAGAAAGGGTTTACAAAGCCTCGAGCAAGGACATAAACATGAAGACAAAATCAGAAAACTGCAACTCTCCATGAGAACAGATTAGCCAAAACTTAATTATAACCTTAAAGATAAGGGGAAAGAAAACATACAAATAAATATAATCACTTCATTTTAACCACAAACTCACAATACAATATGGAATAAGTTATGACAACAACAACTTAGAAGGGGAAGAGGTAAAGGATGGAAACTCTTTAGACCAAAGGAATAAGACGCTATCAGAAAACAGACTATCTCATCTATGAGATCTTTCATACAAACCTCATGGTAAGCACTAAACAAAAACTCAGAAGAGCCACAAATGATAAATAAAAAGTAAGAAAACCATCACAGAGAGTCACCAAACCAAACTGTGAGTCCAAAACACATGGGATGAGAAACAAGGAAAAGATAGAACAACTGGAAAACAGGCGATAAAATGGCAGCACTAAGCCCTCATATATCAGTAATCACTCCATATGTAAATGGGTGAATCCCCCAATCAAAAAACACAGAGTGGCTGGATGGATTGGAAAACAGGACCGAATAATATGCTGCCTCCAGGAAAAACACCTCAGCTCTAAAGATAATCACAGGCTCAGAATGAAAGAATGGAAGATGACACTCTAAGCAAGCTAATGGCAAACAAAAGAAAGCAGGTGTTGCCATACAAATAACAGACAAAGTAGACTTCAGGATTAAAAAGGCAATGAGAGACAAAGAGAGGCAGTATATAATGATAAAAGGGACATTCCACCAAGAGGATATAAACACTTATATATGCATCTAACACAGGAGCACCAAAGTACATAAAGTGACTATTAATTGACCTAAAATGAGACATTGACACCACCACAATAATAGTAGGGGGCCTTAACACCCCAATTTCATCAATGGATAGGTCTACCAGACAGGAAGTTAACAAGGAAATAGTGTAACTAAACGAAAAAGAGATCAGATGGACTTAATAGATATATATAGAAAACTCCACCCCAAATCAGCAGAATACACATTTTTCTCAAGTACACATGGAACATTCTCGGAGACATATGTTGAGAAACAAGGAAAGCCTCAATAAATTTAAGAAGATTGAAATCATATCAAGTATTTTTTTTAATTAGCACCTGAGCTAACAAATGTTGCCAATGTTTTTTTTCCCCTGCTTTTTCTCCCAAAATCTCCACAGTACATGGTTGTCTATGTTTTCAGTTATGGGTCCTTCTAGTTGTGGTATGGGGCAGGCTACCTCGGCATGGCCTAACGAGTGGTGCCATGTCTGTGCCCAAGATTCAAACTGGTGAAACCCTGAGCCACCGAAGCAGAGCGTGCAAACTGAACCACTCGGTCAGGGGGTCAGCCCCTCAAGCATCTTTTTTGAACACACTGTTATGAAACTAGAAATCAACTACAAAAAAAAGCTGGAAAAGAGACAAATGTGGAGACGAAACAACATGCTACTGAACAACGAATGGATCAATGAAGATATTAAAGGAGAAATCAAAAAATATCTGGGGACAAATGAAAATGAAAATACACCATACCAAGTCATATAGTATACAGCAAAAGAGATCCTAAAGGAAAATTCATAGCAATACAGGCCCACCTTAACAAACAAGAAAAATCTCAAATGAGCATCTTAAACTACACCTAACAGAACTGGAAAGAGAAGAATAAACAAAGCCCAAAGTCAGTAACAGGAGGGAAAGAATAAAAATTAGAGTAGAAATAAATGAAACTGAAACCAAAAAAACAGAAGAAAGGATCAATGAAACTAAGAGCTGGTTCTTTGAAAAGATAAACAAACTTGACAAACCTTAGCCAGACTCACTAAGAAAAGAAAAGAGAAGGCTCAAATTTAAAAAATTAGAAATGAAAGAGGAGAAATTATAACAGATACCACAGAAATACAAGAGATTCCAAGAGAATACTATGAGAGAGTATATGCCAACAAATTGAACAATTTAGAAAAAACAGATAAATTCTTAGACTCATACATCCTCCCAAAACTGAACCAATAAGAATAGAGAATCTAAACAGACCAATCACAAGTAAACAGATTGAAATAGTAATCAAAAAGTGCCAAACAATGAAAGTCCAGCACCAGATGGTTTCTCTGGAGAATTCTATCAAACATTCAAAGAAGATTCAATACCTATCCTTCTCAAGCTATTCCTAAAATTTGAAGAAGACACAACACTTTCTAATACATTTCACAAGGCCAACATCACCTTGATCCCAAAGCCAGACAAAGACAATACAAAGAAGAAAAACTACAGGCCAATATCGCTGATGAACACAGATGCAAAAATCCTCAACAAAATACTGGCAAACCAAATACAGCAATACATCAAAAGAATAATACACCATGATCAAGTAGGATTTATACCAGGGACACAGGGATGGTTCAAGATCTGCAAATCAATCAATGTGATATACCACATTAAAAAAATGAGGAGTAAAAACCACATGATCATCTCAATAGATGCTGAGAAAGCATTTGACAAGATCCAATATCCATTTGCGATAAAACCTCTCAATAAAATAGATGTAGAAGGAAAGTACCTCAACATAATAAAGGCCATACATGATAAACCCAGCGCCAACATCACAGTCAAAGGGGAAAAACTGAAGCCATCTCTCTGAGAACAAGAACAACACAAGGGTGCCCAGTCACACCACTCTCATTCAACATGGTACTGGAGGCTTTTGGCCAGGGCAGTTAGGCAAGAAAAAGAAATAAAAGATAGCCAAATTGGCACGGAAGAAGTGAAACTCTTGCTGTTTGCAGATGACATGATTTTATATATAGAAAACTCTAAAGACTCCATCAGAAAACTATTAGAAGTAATCAACAATCACAACAAAGTTGTAGGATACAAAATTAACTTAGAAAAGTCAGTTGCAGCGGGCCAGCCCCGTGGCTGAGTGGTTAAGTTCGCACACTCCGCTGCAGGCAGCCCAGTGTTTCAACGGTTCGAATCCTGGGCGCAGACATGGCACTGCTCATCAGGCCATGCTGAGGCGGCATCCCACATGCCACAACTAGAAGGACCCACAACTAAGAATATACAACTACGTACCAGGGGGCTTTGGGGAAAAAAATAAAGTCTTAAAAAAAAAAAAAAGTCAGTTGCATTTCTACACTCTAACAATGAACTAACAGAAAGAGAAGTCAAGAATACAATCCCATTTACAACTTCAACAAAAACAATAAAATATCTAGGAATAAATTTAACCAAGGAGGTGAAAGACCTATACAATGAAAACTATGACATTATTGAAAGAAATGGATGATAACATAAAGAAATGGAAAGATATTCCATGCACATGGATTGGAAGAACATAGTTAAAATATCCATACTACCTAAAGCAATCTACAGATTAATGCAATCCCAATTAGAATCTCAATGACATTCTTCACAGGAATGCTAAAATTCATATGGGATGACAAAGACCCTTAATAGCTAAAGCAATCCCAAGGAAAAAGTACAAAGCTGGAGGCCTCACAATCCCTGACTTCAAAATATACTACAAAGCTATAGTAATCAAGACAGCATGGTACTGGCACAAAAACAGACACACAGATCAATGGAAGAGAATTGACAGCCCAGAAATAAAACCACACATCTACAGAGAGCTAATCTTTGATGAAGGAGCTAAGAACATATACTGGAGAAAGGAAAATCTCTTCAAATAAATGGTGTTGGGAAAATGGGACAGCCACATGCAAAAGAATGAAAGTAGATCATTATCTTTCACCATACACAAAAATTAACACAAAATGGATTAAAGGTGTGAAGGTAAGACATGAAATCACAAAATTCCTAGAAGAAAATATAGGCAGTGCACTCTTTGATATCAGCCTTAGATGGATCTTCTCAAATACCATATCTACTCGGACAAGGGAAACAAAAGAAAAAATAAACAAGTGGGACTTCATCAGACTAAAGAGCTTTTGCAAGGCAAAGGAAACCCGGAACAAAATGAAAAGACAACCCACCAACTGGGAGAAAATATTTGCAAATCACATATCTGACAAAGGGTTAATCTCCAAAATATATAAAGAACACATACAACAAAACAACACAAAAACAAACAACCCTATCAAAAAATGGGCAGAGGACATGAAAAGACCTTTTTCCAAAGAAGATATATGGACGGCCAACAGGTACAGGAAAAGGTGTTCAACATCACGAATCATCAAGTCAATGAAAATCAAAACTACAAGGAAATATCACCTGTTAGAATGGCTATAATTACCTTGACAAAAAACAACAAATGTTGGAGAGGATGTTGAGAAAAGGGAACCCTCATACATTATTGGTGGGAATGCAAACTGGTGCAGCCACTACAGAAAACAGCATAGAGACTTCTCAAAAAATTAAAAATAGAAGTACCATATGACCCAGCTATCCCACTACCAGCTATTTATCCAAAGAACTTGAAATCAACAATTCAAAGAGACATGCACCCCATATCCCTTGCAGCATTATTCACAATCGCCAAGACATGGAAGCAAACCACGTGCCCACTGACTGATGACTGGATAAAGAAGATGTGGTATCTATATATACAACAGAATACTACTCAGCCATAAAAAAGACAAAATCATCCCATTTGCAACAACATGGATGGAACTTGAGGGTATTATGTTAAGTGAAATAAGCCAGACAGAGAAACACAAACACCATATGGTTTCATTCATATATGGAAGATAAACAAATACACAGACAAAGAGAAGAGATTAGTGGTTACCATAGGGGAAGGGGGTTGGAGGGGGGCATAAGGGGTAAAGGGGCACATTTATATGATAACTGATAAATAGTAATGTACAATTGAAATTTCACAATGTTATAAACTATTATGACCTCATTTATAAAAAAAATTCATTAATCCAAAAAGAGGCTGGAAAAGAAGTACCAAGGAACCAAAACCAGAGGGACATAGATAAAATAAATAACAAAACGATAGGCTTAAATCCAAATGTATCAAGAAATACATTAAATATTAATGAACTAAATACTTTAATTAAAAAGCAGAGTTTGTCCAAATGAATTAAAAAGCAATACATACATACTTTAAATATACAAACACAGAATGTTGAAAGTAAGTGGCTAAAAACAGATGTATCATGCAAACAGTAAGTACAGCAAGGCTGGAATGAATATCAGAAAAACTAGACTTCAAAGCTAAGAGTATCATCCAAAATAAAAATGGGTACTTCATGATGATCAAAGGGTCAATTCATAAGTAGAAATCAAACATATTATGGTTATCTGACCACAAGAGAATTAAATTAGAACACAGTAACAATAAAACATCTGGAGAAAACCCAAATATACTGAAATTAAATAACACACTTCTAAATAATTCATTGGTCAAGGAAGAAATGACAAGAGAAATTAGGAAAAAAAACATATTTTGAACTGAATAACAATGAAAATACAACTTAGAGAATTTGCGGGATGCAGCTAAAGCAATGTTTAGAGAAAAATTTATAGCTTTAAATGATTATATTACAAAAGAAAAGTCTAAAATCAATTACCTAAGGTTCCACTCTGAAAAGCTAGAAAAGAGCAAAGTAAACCAAAAATAGACAGAAAAAAACCAAAACATTAAAAAGCAAAAATCAATGGAATAGAAAGCAACAAAGAATTAACACAGTTAAAATCTGGTTATCTGACAATATCAATAAATTTGGTAAATCCATAGTTAGACTGGTCAAGCAAAAAAGAAAAAGCATTTACTTTTACATAAATTACTAAAAACAAAAGAAAGTGGAAGACAGAAAGATCTCATGAACCAGTCCTGGGTACTTACGACATACGTAGGTCTTGAAGAGAAGTACAGGGGTTTAAGTGGCAACAACGTCTGTCTATTTTCATCCCTAACTGGTTCACTCAGTGAATGAAGAACAACATTGTATCAGAACAGCACAAACTTTTTTTAATATGTGATTTTCTGAAGTAACAATAGTAACTGCTAGTAACATCAACATGAGTTTATTACCCAAATTTACAAAAATTAATTTCCACCATTTTCTCTTAAAGTTTGACTACTCCCTCTCTCAATTTTGATACATGACTTCTTTTCACATAAAGTTTTAATTTATCATCACAATTTATTGCCCCATAGATGTTACATTACTCATTCCTAATTAATCTATTATATGTCGATATATAAAACCTTAACAGATTATTCTAAAATCTTTGAAAAACCAGAATTTAAAGTCTTCTGATTAAAAGAAAGTAATAACATAAAAATGGAGGGGGGACTTTTTTTGTGATAACCTCAGTCACTATATATATATTACATGTATGTATACATACAGTATATTATTTTAGTTTGGTTCTATATTGTGTAGGACCAAAATATGATTCTAGCAATTAGTTTTCTCTTAACTAGTGGAAATGTAGAGTAATAAAAGAGAAGTGAGTTAAACATTAAATTCTAACAACAAAACTCTAAAAGCTTCATTTTTGTAATAAGTCTTTAATGTAAGCTCAATTTTCAGTGATTCAGCCCTTTGTGTTAAAAAATATACTGTTGAACAAAATGTGCATCCATCTGTGGATTACGGATGAGGCAGATTTTGGTGAAATCATGTTTTTACTGTATCTTAAAATCTATATGTATCACCTAATATACCCAAAGTTATAGAAGTATTAAGTTAAAAAATAAAGAGTGTAGAATGGTGTCCTTAAACAAGTTATTTCCTCTCTGGGCATCTATTTCCTTACCTACAAAATAAAGATAATAACTACCTTTCAGGGTTTCTATAAGGATTAAACAATAGTAGCTAACTTAACTGCAAGATAGCAGACAAGTGATTTGGGAGGAGACAGGTACTCAGAAAGAAGTAAGTGAGGGATGTGCTAATCGGAATGAGTGAGTAAAATCTGAATCAGAAGCATATGAAATATGTTTCCCTCATACCATAGCTAATCCAGCATTCTTACTTTGACAGACCTTTGAAATCTTAAGGCCGGCATAAGCAGTACTCAAGTTTCAATATATTTCTTGCATACAGGAAAGCAAGTAATAATAATCTTAGCTAAAGATCCATGTCTTCTCCACAGGAAATCCTCAGCAGCCAAATACACGATTTTCACAAGTTTGCTATTAACAGAAAAATCATATCACCTATCACCCATCATCCAAATCTTTGGAGCGTAAAAGGGGATATTTTTGAGAGTCAAGGAGCGCACTATAACATAAGCATAACAGGCCTACATTGGCACTGTCCCAGAGAAAGCAGAAAGTATAATCACTATCACCAGCAGAGCAAAGCTAGATCCCGCAATTGGAGGCCTGCTATCAATGACTACCTACTTCACCCTCCCTATAACCTACTTTTCCAATCTCTGCTCCTCACAGTTTACCCAAGTCATGAAATTACCTCAATTATCTCCAAAGTCATCTCAGCGTTTTCCCAAACACAAAGTTTCCACTGCAGAAAACATATGCCTGCCATTCTCCCAAAACATCTTGTTCATTATTTAACATATGTCTTCATACAAGCAACCCCTGCCATTCTGGAATGTTCTCCTATAAATGTTGCTGGTGTGGCTCAACGAACTATGATAGTAATAGCAGATCTATAAGTTAAGTCACTCATTATGTCAAATTTAAAGAAAGGACTAAGTTTTTTTTTTTTTTGAGGAAGATTAGCCCTGAGCTAACTACTGCCAGTCCTCCTCTTTTTTTTGGCTGAGGAAGCCTGGCCCTGAGCTAACATGCGTGCCCATTTTCCTCTACTTCACATGTGGGACGCCTGCCATAGCATGGCGTGTCAAGCGGTGCCGTGTCCACACCCAGAATCCAAACCGGCGAACCCTGGGCCACTGAGAAGCGGAATGTGCGCACTTAACCGCTGCGCCACCGGGCCAGCCCCAGAGAGTACTAACTTTTAAAATATTGCAGTATGCAATATAATCTATGGGGCCTTCTTCCCCGCAATGTCTTAATGTTCATTAATTTAATTCTTATATTGTAGGCCTCTTAATCTTGCTTATAGGCCACAAGGAACAAAAGACGACTCTGGAAAAAATACATGGGGAAACGATAGCAAATCCAAAACACAGGCAAAACATCATCATTAAGGCTGTTAAAAAGGACCACAAAATCAAACACAGATTTAAAAGGAATTAAGTTGCTGACTTCTCAGTTGTCATGAGAATTACTTTGCACGGCTTTGAGGAAAACTCACATCCTAGATATATAAATAATGCCATTTACTTCATTAAGTAACTTTACTTACATATTTGAAGGATCTCCACCGGGAAGAAAGTAACAAATCAGAATAAAGAGCTTTCCTACACTGACCAAACAAACAAACAAAAAAGTCAAAGAAACTATAGTAAAATTTAAGATGTTATTTGTCCTTTGTTCCTTAAATACCTTTCTGACAAATCACTCTAGAAGTCTCCGGAGTACCAAAGCCAATATGGAGATATATTATAAGCAAAGAAACATTTGATAAAAAATGTGGCACTCTAGAACACACAATATATAAGCAATAAATGGACAGCAAGATGTCCTATTATACCAGATAAATGCTTTCAATATCTACAGAATAGGAAGAATCACCATAACATCCCTACATAAAACAAATGACTGCCCTCAAAAACCAATTTGTCAAGTTTCTTAATTGGCTAATAAGTTCTAAACACATGTAATCAAAACAAATACCCTAATATTTTATCTTTCAAAAAATATACTTCAAAAAATAATACTTCAAATAGTCTCTTAAATAGAGTTCTATTTAAAAAAAGACAAATATAGTCTTTCATTGTTAATTTATAGTAATTTATTATTACCATAAAATACAACTGTAATTAAAATTTAACTTAAAAATTATCCTTTGAATAAACTGACATGGATTCCATGTCAGGATGACATTTTGAATATGGACATCTACTTCATCTCCAAGCAAAATCTAACTAAAGTCATAACAACAAGGCAAATTTTTTAAAAGGACCAGGACCTGCACTCTAGGCAAGATATACACTTCGAAAACAGAAGTGTCCCTTGGTGGCTTGGTGGTGAAAGAAAACTAGAAAACAAGCAGCTGAAGCTCAGCCTTCTATAAAAAGAAGCTGACATAAAGGATCTGAAAACAAACCTAGCGTTTCTCATAAAGTTCCTCATTTATTAAAGAAACTCCACCTCACTGTATTAATCATAGTACAGCACCATTCAAGAAACCTTATAAGTCACCCAAAACCTTCAGTCCATCCATAAAATTGTCTGTTAGTGCTGATCCAGGAAAATCCTGCACATTATCATGAACAACAACAAAAAAGAATTCAACATCCATACAAAGCAACTGTAAGAAAAGAACGTTAGAATCAAATTTTTCAGGTGATGCAAATATGCCCTACTAAAAAACCATGAAGCAGAGGAGACAACGTAACACTCTAGCATTAATTAAACATAGCACATAATAAGAGACATAGCTGTTAGTGATAAAAGATCCAAGAAAAAGAAATTTTAAAAAATATAAGCAGTAGAAAGAATCAGAAAAAGGAATAGAAAGAAGCAGCAATGAACATCCAACCTAACTGAGGCTCCAGAAGAAGAAAAAACAAGGTAACAGCATATTACAATCATAATCCAAGAACTTTCAGAGCTACAAGAATCTACATGTAGAAAGGCTCCCCTGTGTGTCTGGGGAAATGGATTAACCATCGTCCAATCAGAGACACACCCTGATGAAGTCACTGCACATCAACAATAAAGGAAAAAGGATACCCTGAGCAAGCCACTAACAAAGAGTCAAGCTGGCCTCAGTCTTCTCAACTGCAAGGTACCCAGCATAACAATGACTTTAATTTCTCTTGAAGAGCTCAAGGGGGGGGGGGGGGAAGTGTGTTCACAATGTTATATCTATTCAAGCATCAAAGGTACAGGAAAAAAAAACAGTGATAAAAGTACTACAAAAGTACTATTCGTTAGACACTAGCACATCAAGGACGTGCTACAGTTTCTAGGTTACGCACTCAAAGTAAAATTAAAAGAATGTAGGCTAACAAGCTAATAGAGAAAAAAAAGAAATTAATCCAAAAAAGGTAAGAAAGCAGAGAAAAAGAAAAAAAATGGATTGGACAAATAGAAAACAAAGAAAAAGATGGGAAATTTAAATCCAAATATTACAGTAATCCATAAATATAAATAGACTACATAATACAATTGAAAGAAAAAGACAGACTGAAAAAAAGCAATCTATAGACAGTTTTCAGAATAAATACGTCAAATATAAAAACAAAGAAAGTTTGAAAGTAAAAGGATGGGAAAAGATGTCATGCAAGCAGTAACAAAAAGAAAGACAGTGAAATTACGTCAATATAAGACAAAGTAGACTTCAACGTAAGAAATATTTCTAGAAACAGAGACATTTCATGATGATAAGTTCCCTCCAAAAAGAATATAAAACAATTCTGAATTTGCATATACTTAAATAAGAGGGCCTCAAAATATATAAAGCAGAAGCTGAAGGAAAGTAGAAAGGAAGGAAAATAGACAAATTCACAATCAGGATTTGTCTGCAGGGTCTCTCAGTAACTGATAAAATAAGCAGGTTTTAAAAGGAAAAAAGAAAAAGTAAAAATATAGAAGATTTCAACAAACAGTTAAATTCATCTAATGGCATCCCAAAACTAACAGTCATTCTTATCAAGTGTATCTATAATATTTCCTAAAATAAACCTTATAATGGGTCATAAAGCTAATCTCAACACATTTCAAAGACGAAAGGTATTCCAATTATGTTCTCTGACTACAGTGGAATTAAGCAAGCAAGAGAGAAACAAAAGACAAGTGAAAAGCCTCCAAATATTTGGAAATTAAGTAACATATTTCTATATCACCCATGGGAAAGATGAAATCACAATAGATATTTTTAAAGTATTTGAACTGAATGAAAACTAAATGACGGCATATCAAAAATGTCTAGGCTATAGCTAAAGCACTGTGAGAAGGAAAATTTAGAGCATTAAATACACATATTAGAAAAGAATCAAAGCTAAAATAAATGATCTCTGGGAGTTAGAAAAAGAACAGAAAATTATACTCAAAGGAGGTAAAAGAAAAAAAAGCAAAAATTAATGAATCAGAAGATCAAGAAAGACAAAGTTGATCCCCTGAAAAGATTAATGAAGTTGATAAACCCTTGGTAGAAATAACAACAACAAAAAAATACAGAAATCACAAATAAAATAATCAATATTGTAGTTAAATGGCCTTTTGCCCATCGGGGTCAAAAGCTATGGGAATAGCCCTCCCATAATAAACAACTAGAAAAGCAGATAAAAAGTATGAAACAACTATTTCAGACATTGGACAATAGGCAGCATAGAACTGAAGTCATGAAGTCAGAGCACGGCAAAGTGAGGATTTATTATACTATTCTCTTTTTTAGTGGACGCTTAAAAGTTTCCATGCAAAAGCTAAAAAAAATTATTTGAAACTTCATTTACATCTGTTATTTGAAACTCACCATAAAAATCATGATAGTTTTTCAATCCAATCCACATAAGCCTATTGACAAAAAGTACCTGAAACCTTATACCAAAAGACTGTTTCAATATACTCAACACCAACAATGCTATTTCTTTGGGGAAACACACACACATTCTGAATTTTAACTAAGATGAATTAAGTGGGTTAATATTCTTCAGCTTTGGTCACTAACTGACCCTACATCTGCCTTAGAGAAATCTGTCTGGATGAGTATAGATGCCAAGCGTTGTACACTGCAAAGCCAAAGTCAACTGTCCTCGCTGGGGGCCAAAGAATTAAGCCTCTAGCTGCTATAGATAAGTGTTTGCAAACAGGGATTGCTTGTATATTCCTGACACAGTTCCCTATTTATAGCGCCCCAATTGAAATAATATTTATCAAAATTCCAGATACACTTACTTGGACCTATAACTCATATCTGGTACCCTAGGGGTTAAGATTCTGCCCTCTCACCACCGCTGCCTGGTCTGTTTCCCAATCAGGGAATCACACCACCTGTCTGTCGGTTGTCATACTGTGGTGGCTGCGTCTCGCTGTGATGCTGAAAGGTCTGCCACTGGTATTTCAAATACTAGTATGGTTACCCATGGTGGACAGGTTCCAGCAGAGCTTCCAGACTGAGACAGACTAGGAAGAAGGACCTGGCCACCCGCTTCCAAAAAGACTGGCCATGAAAACCCTATGAATAGCAGTGAAGCATTGTCTGATACAGCACGGAAGGTAAGAAATGGCGCAGAAAGACTGAGCAGGGTTCCCCTCTGTTGTCCACAGGGTCCCTAGGAGTCAGAATTGACTCAACGGTACTAACAACAATAATTGACATCAGGTTTACAACTGAGTTATCAGAATTCAAAGCTGGTAAATAAAAATCAAAACCAATCTCTCAATTACCATGACAGTTAATGCTCTAAAATATGCATAATAATATACTTGTTTAGTATATCTCTTATTTAGCAATGTTATAGGGCATAACATTTGCCCCTATTATTACTAAGGATCTTTATGTCCTAAAAATCAGGCTGGTTGTATTCCTCTATTTTCTCTCTTTTAATTCTCCAGAATATTTAAACATCTACTTGTTATTGTCATCTCCTTCTGGGGTTTTGGGGATTTTTTTCTCGGGAGGAGGTGGGCTTGGGGTTTTTTTGGTTTGGTTTGGTTTTGGTTTTGCTTTGAGAAAACTAAACTCTGAAAACTTCGAGGTCACATAGCCAATGTGTGATAGAGTTGAAATTTGAACCCAGGTTTGTCCACATCCTTTCAACTACAGCATACTGCCAATAAGATCTGATTGCAGTATCATTTTCAAATAAAATCTATA
The DNA here is from genome assembly GCF_041296265.1 of Equus caballus. Classification (NCBI taxonomy): domain Eukaryota; kingdom Metazoa; phylum Chordata; class Mammalia; order Perissodactyla; family Equidae; genus Equus; species Equus caballus. The sequence continues at coordinate 11,232,676 of NC_091702.1, read as the reverse complement.
AAACAGAAAATTAACATCTACAAAGACTCATTTCTGAAATACTGTCAAAAGATTTAACCCGACCTTATTACAGGTCGATCCATTCAATTAAATATCTTGGAATTCTTGTCAATCTTTCAAAAATTCCCAATCATCACCTCCAGTCTTCCCATTTTTTAAGAGAAGATATTAAAAGGTAGAACTGGGAAGAGGAAAATAAAACAAAAGAGAAATGCAGAATGCCAGTGCCCTTCCCCTAAAAAAGCATATAACCCACCCACTAAGCCAAAGGTTAAGTCATTTAGTCAAGTTCAAAGATCTTCAAAGACTTCTTAGATCCTGATAAGCCCATATGTTACCAAAATTCTGCGAAAAAGCTATTACTTTCCAATCTGCTTCTCATGTTTAAGATACAGAACACACAGATGCTTGGCATCACTCATCAGTCTTCCTAAATTTTCACACCAGATAATCAAGGTCCACCAATAACTTTCCTATCTAAAAATCCTAGAAATGTCTTTATTCCATCAGTGCCTGGTTCACTTGTTAAATCTGAAAGTAACCATAAAAGACCATTCAGTTACTGTACAATAAGTGTTAATTTGCTAATTTCTTCACAGGTAATCAATTAAAATGTAAAATATTGGATAAAATTAGTTGCACTAAATTTAACAGCTGCTTCATAAGCATAATTAGTTTCACAAGGGCCATATGTATTCTGAACAGAGACAGAGTTGAAACAAATAGACAGATTTTAAGCAAGTTTGAGACAATCTGCATTTAATTAGCAGGTGGGCACTACAACTGCATAACATTCTTATACATTTATATTTATGAAGTGACAGAAGATCTAAAGGCTTTTTAAAATGGCGTTTATTGTTTGAATGGGAACTGTTTTGCTGCATGCTAAAGTGATTTAAGTCCTTATAGCTCTGCTTTGAAAAAAAATCATAAATGGTGAAAGAAAACATGTGGAAAACTGTAAAACTAGAAAGAATTTGCGACAAAAAACAGATACACATACCATAACTAAAAGGAAACTACACTTAATTAAATGTACACTACATCTGGAATATCAGCCTAATAAAATGTGAAACTATTAATTTTCATTGTTCTAAAGGAAATGAGGTCAGTGTCATTTAATAATTCCTCCAATGACACTGGACTAACTCATTGGACTGCATGATCTGGATACCATCTAATCTGAAAATGCTATACACTTTACAATATCCTTAAGTTAAACTTTTTAAAGAAAGGCATTTAAATTACAAAAGAGTAAAAGAATAAAATCGGCAAACGAAATTCTTTAGCAGCTGGGAGCTACCAGCATTATACTTTAAACCAGACTTTTGTATGAGGTTTTTCATGAATGCCCATGATAACTATGAGATCACACTTGTTAGTTATTAGCACTAAAATCATCACTTTAAATACAGAAGTAGAATATATCACTTTAAAAATTAAAATGATGTTTACCTGACCAACAATTTCATTACTAGGCTATATTTATTATTATAAAAATATTATAAAAATAAATTATTTTTTCAAAGACAGAATGTTTTAAGAAGTCTTTAATTAATAGAGCACTAACAAGATTTATAAGAGAAAATGATAATTTTCCAGAATAAAATAGAACAAAAAATAGAAGCAAATCCTACACTGTCTGTATGTGTGAGGAAGAGTTAGAGCCGAGCGCTTGCTTATTAACTGAGTGAACCAGTACCTTCAAATTTTACTGTTTCTTCACCTAGCTAAATAATGTACCATTCCATTTATGTATCAAAGACACTAAACTTCAAATTTTTCCTTAAATAATAAAGTACTCAAGCACAAATTTAAATTATTAAACACAAATTTTGATTTTGGCATCCTATTTTTGGATATAAAGAAAATACCAACATACTTTATAATTTGCAAAACTTAAATCTGTATGTGAAAATTTTTAAGTGTTCACGGAATCTTTGCATCAAAAAAAATTTTTAAACAACAAATATGATTGTAAAATCAAACTGATAACTTTATGTGTTTTATAATTAATATTAATAACTTCATGTTCAAAAATAAAACAAAGAAAAAACACAGATCACTTTGGCCCAAAATCATTAAAAGTTGTTTTAATTAAAATTTTTCTTAAAAGATTACTCATCATAATACACAAAAAATAAAAGGAACGAAAATCCTAATATCTCTTAATTACATAGCAAATTCTCTGATTATAAAGCTGGAAGAAAAGCTTAAGACACTAAACAGTTTAAAGTTATTTGCTGAAAGCGTTTTTAAAAAGCTATCTTTCAAAAGCCTCAGGTCGCCTGCTTCAAGCCTCGATCTACTGCAACCACACAAAACGTGACTGAGACGGACAGACTGATAGTTTATCAGTCAGACTGCATTTTGCGGCCTTTGAGTAAGATCTCCAATTCCCTTGTTTTTCACTGCTTTTCCAAAACTGTGAACAAGTTATCAATTGCTTCTATCAATATTTTCATTGCCCAACAAAGGCTTTAATGGTAATAAAAGAATCAGAGAAAGAAGACACGTAGGGCATAAAACTTACCTCAGTTTTACCATGTTTTATAAATGGAAAACAGGATCAGGTACACCAAGCATTATTGTTTATTGTATTGTATGTTGAAGTACAAGAAGAAAAAATACTTGAAATCAAGGTATATGTTAGTTTATTTCTTGATTTGGTGTGTGTACTTTAAAAATAATCGTAGTGTGGATTTCCCCCCCATAAACCAAATAATAGGAAGCAGAGGATATTTTAAAAGGAGACAGTCTACGTCTTTAATGTCTTGTTACAGGATACAAGAAGAAACAAAGGCAAGGTAGAAATGTATAAGAACATCTTAAATAGGTAACTGAAAATTCAAAAATCAGACATTTTCCTGGTTTTCCCTTGGATCTGTACCCTGCATGCTTCAAGAGTGATTTGATTAAAGGTATTCCCAAATTCAAGTTCAAGATGCAGTATGAATAACTGATTGTATACTATTGGGAACAGCATCAACAAGTAAAGAAAGTAAGTCTAAAAGTGGGAACCCACCTCAACAGCACCTAGCATGTGTAGAGTTTTATCAACAATAAAACCGAAAAGAAATCTTTAGGCTGATATTCAAACTTACAAATTATCATTTTACTTTTATATAACCTTTTTTCCCCAAATGCCCTTCATAAAAAGAAATGTCTTCAATAAATATTTTAAGCTGATATTTTCCTTTTTAAACAAAACAAGCAAAAATATAACTTCCTAACTAAATCAATATTACAATGAATAGCCCATAAGTTCACTAAAAGATAAACCTACACATGTAATACAAAGGTACTTCTTTTTTGAAGCCATCATTCATTTCCCTTTCCACTATTGACTAAGGGAAGAGGTTACATATTTTAAAAATAACTTTGCAAGTGTCATTTTACTTTAACTTGGTGTTAGAAAAATAAAGATAAGAATACTAAAACCCAGTTTGTTTATTCTCTGAAAAGTAATAATAAAAACCAGTTTATTCTCTTGAAAACTATTTTTTAAATCCTCGAATTATCAACCAGAACTTTCCTTATAGATAATTAAATAGATACGAAGCCACTGTCACATTCAATTACTCACAATCATCTGTATTAATACAGATTAAAGGGGAGGAGCCTTAGAACTGGGAGCAGTGACGACTGACAGGCTGATGTGGAAGAAGAATACAGAATAGACTTAACAACTAGACACTGGGAACTAACACTCACAACAGTGTGGCACAATACAGACCACTATTCCAAATGCACTTTATAGCATTACTATACAGCTCAGTATACCACACCATCATTGATATTCGTAAAGGTCTCAAATTGCTAGCAAAAACAGAACACAAATGGACTTGAACTTCCTTTTGAAATTAAAAAAACCCCAAAAAACTGCTACTCATGCAAAATAAAAGCTGAAATACTTACCTTAAGGGAGGAAGAGTATTCAAAACTTCTCCTTTTTTCCCTCAGAAAAAAATGAATTCTAATTATTTGAACCATTCTTTCCCTGAATGTAAAGCACTCAATCTGGGCAAAAAGAAGCTTAAAATAAAAAAGTATTTTCCACGAACACTTAGCATACAACATTAACTCTGGGAGTCTGAGGAAATCTCAGACCGCCTTAAATACTCAAGTCTGGGCCTGAGTAAGCCACAGTCCAAGCAGAATGTGTTATGAAGGGATTGGCCTACTGAGAAGCCAATACAAATTCCAGGTGGGAAGTTTCCTGATCACCCTGAGACATCTATAAAATTAGCTTATGTTCATTAAATGTGAGTTTTACATTTGATGTTATGAACTTTATAAATAATTTGTGATTAACTTACAAAATTGGGAAAACAGAAACACACTAGATAGCTTCTTGCCATATGGCCTTTGCACTGGCTCTTCCAGCTGTCTGAACACTGTTCCTCAGACATCTCAGACTCCCTCACCTACCTTCTAATCTCTGTCCAAATGTCATCCTTTCATGAAGCTCTGTCATTTCCAGTCTGCTAAGTACTGAAATTGACCTCTCCCCCAACCTCTACAACTCCCAATGCCCCATATCTCATTCTAGTTTTCATTTTTCCATTGTATGAAACCTAACATCCATATAATTTACATATTTATTATATTTATTGTTCACTGACTATCCTCCTTGCTAGAACGTAAGCTCTACAAGGGCAATTTCTTTTATTGACTGACACAGCCTAAGTGCCTAGAACTGTGCCTGTCTCATAGAAGACATTCAAATATTTGCTAAAAATGAATAAATAAATGAATTCATATACTACTTACCCAATTTTTGCCTTGTCTTCTAATCTATTCTTGCATGATTATTTAATATTTCTCCTTAAATTCACTTTAACATTTACCTATTTTCCATGAGTCTAAATTATCTTAATATTAGAAATTAATGACATTTTCTCTTCTTCCTAATAAAATGGCATATGTATATCTAACAGATAAATTATAATAACACTAAACTACTTAAATTTACATTGCTTTGTCTCTCTCACATTATGATAACACCTTAAAAAATCATAAAGAAAATTTCCATAAAGCAAACTCTTTTTATCATTAGTTTTCAACAAAACAAATGCATATATTCCCTATTTTAAGCAAGGATTTGAGAACGTAATCCAGTCCACAAAAAGCCATAACTTGCAGCGTTTCTCAACTCTGGGATCCCTCTTCCATCACACCCTCCCAAATGCAGACACCTCCCTGATATGACAGGAATTTCTCTCATGTATGAGAATTCTGACTCTAAGTCAATCCATACTATGAAGTTCCAAGAAGGATGCTTACTACGCCACGTTTACCAAGTTCATTTTGCTCCTTTGTGCTTAGAGCACTAATTTAACATCTAGCGCTCCTCAAGACACTTTGAGAAAAGCATGTCATAAACTTTCAGGACCCGAAATGGTTTTGCTGCTCATCTAGTTCAATGATTCTCAACTGCGGCCATTCATCAGTCACCTGGGGAGAGTTTTAAAATATACATATGGCAAAAAAAAGAACATTGACCTATACCTCACACTTCATAAATGATTAACTCAAAGCAGATCACAGACTTAAAAGTAAAACATAAAATTGAAAAATTTCTAGAAGAAAATATAGGAGAAAAAGTTTTGGTATCTAGTAGTTGGCAGAGTCTTAGATTTGATACCAAAAACACAATCCATAAAAGGAAAGAACTGATAAACTGGACTTCATCAAAATTTAAAACTTTTATTCCGTGAAAGATCCTGTGAAGAGACTGAAGAAACAAGCTATGGACTGGGAGAAAATATTTGCAAACCACATTATCTGACAAAGGACTAATATCTAGAATATATTTTTAAAAACTCTTAAAACACAACAGTAAAAAAAAACAAAACAAAAAAACTCAAGTCCATTGGTTTTAAAAAAAAAATTCTATTAGAAAATGAACAAAAAACATTAACAGAAATTTCACCAAAGTTGATATACAGATAACAAATAAGCATATGAAAAGATGTTCAACATCATTAGTCATTAAGGAAATGAAAATTAAAACCACAATGAAACGTTACTATATACCTATCAGAATGGCTAAAATAAAAAACAGCAACAACATCAAATGCTGGCAAGGATACAGAGAAACTGGATGGCTCACACAGTATTGCTGGAATGTAAAATGGTACAGCCATTCTGGAAAACATTTTGGTAGTTTCTTACAAAACTAAACATGTAACTACTATGATCTAGGAATTGTACTCTGGGGCATTTATCCCAGAGAAATGAAAACTTACGTTGATGCAAAAACCTATACACAAATTATCATAGCAGCTTTTTTCATAATAGCCAAAACCTGAAAATAACCCAGACATACTTCGACAAGTGAATAGTTAAACCAACTGTGGTACATCCATACCATGGGACACTACTCAGCAATAAAAAGAACACATTATTGATTCATATAACAGCTTGGATAAATCTCCAAAGGAATTATGCTGAGTGAAAAAAGCCAAGCCCCAAAGTTCCAAACTGTACAATTCCATTTATATAACATTCTTAGGGGGGAGAAAAATTACAAGAAAGAAAAACAGACTGGTTGCCATGGGTTAAGAAGGGGGTACAAGCAAAGCAGAAGGAAGTGGATATGGCCATAACAGAGCAACATGAGGGATTCTGGTGGTGATACAACAGTTCTCTATCTTGACTGTATCAATGGCAGTATTCTGCTTCTGATACTGTACTACAGTTTTGCAAGATATTACCATTGGGAAAGCTGAAGAAAGGGTACATGGGATCTCTATGTTATTTCTTACACCTGTATGTGAATCCACAATGATCTCAAAATAAAATGCTCATTAAAAAAAAAATACATAGACATGTTGTTCTGGAAGTACTAGCCAATGCAATTAGACTAGGTAAAACAATAAGAGGCACATGAAATGAAAGTGAAATTATTGCTATTTGCAGGTATTAGACTTGGAAAATCCTAGGGAAAATATATAAAATTAATTCAAATCTTTCAAAAATAATTCAGCAAGGTAACAGGATATAAAATTAACATTTAGGGGCCAGCCTTGGGGCCTAGTGGTTAAGTTTGCCGCACACTGCTTCGGCAGCCCGTGTTCAGCTCCTGGGTGCAGATCTACACCACTGATCAGCAGCCATGCTGTGGCAGTGACCCACATACAAAATAGAGGAAGACTGGCAGAGATGTTAGCTCAGGGTGTATCTTCCTCAAGCAAAAAGAGGAAGATTGGCAGCAGATGTTAGCTCAGGGGGTATCTTACTCAGAAGAAAAAAAAAAAAAATTAACATTTAAAAATCAATAGCATTCGTATGCAGAAATAACCAGTAAGAAGATACAATGAATTAAAAAGAACTCCATTTGCAATAGCAATTTAAAAATTAAATATTTAGGAATAAACCTAACAAAAATGTTCAAAACCTAATTAAAAAAACAAAACTGTACAGCACTCCTGAAACACACAAAAGCAAACCAGAACAAACGGAAAGACATTCCTTGTCACTGATTAGGCTGTCTCAACTTCATCAAGATGTCAGTTCTTAAATTAATTTACAAATTTAATGCAATCCCAATAAAATTCCAATGACCACTTCTATGCAGCTAGAAAAGTTGAACCTAAACTTCATATGGAAAAATAAATGTCCAAGAATAGCTGGGAAAACAGTGAAAAGCAAAGAAGTCTCAAGGGGGAAGAGCCCTACCAGACACCAAAACATGCTACAAAGCCTCTATAATTAGAACAGACTTACACTGGCACATGCCTAGACAGACAAACAAACAGAACAGAGCAGAAAGTCCAGAAATATACCCCACTACATATAAAAGTCTAGTCTATGATAAAGGTGATATCACTGGGATAATGATAGTCTTTTAAAAAAATAGTTTAGGGGTAACTGCTCACTATTTGGAAGAAAATAAAATTAGATCTGTCACACCATACACAAATGGATCAGAGATCTAAATGTAAAATAAAACTCTAAAAAGTACTAGAAGAGCACATGGGTGAACTCTCCTATAACCTGGGTATAGGAAAAGGCTCTGACTATAACCAAAATTTCAGGGACAAGACTGCTACATTTGACTCAAACTGGGAAAAAATATTTGCAAATTTATCACGGGTAAAGGGCTAATACTCCAATTAAAAGTCAAGCAATGGAAGAAAGAAAGCAAAATAAAATAAAATGTTGCTTTCAACAAACATATATACAACACAGGGCATAGGAAGTTTGACAGTATAAGGACGGGAAAATATCTACCAGGCAAACACAAACCAAAATATTTACATCAGACAAACTAGATTCTAAGACCAAAAGCGTTTACTACAGCAGAGACAGACATTTTATAATGATAAAAAGCTCAACAAAATTACAATTCCATTTGTAAGCATGCACAATAATACTGTCTCAAGATTCATTGATATAAAGGAGAAATTTTAACACATAATTCTCAGTAACTGAGAACAAGCAGACAAACAGATCAGTAAGGCAACAGAATATTTAGACAAGATTAACAAATTTGATGTAATTCGTACATAGACAACAATTCTACTAATAGTTGAAAATATACACACTCTTTTAAGATACATATACAACACTTGCAAAAACTGGCCACAGGCTGGACCATGGAGCAGTCTCAACAAATGTCAAAGGATTGAAGTGTTTGGAATATGTTCTCTGAGCAAAAGACCAAAATAAAATTATGCTAGAAAACAAAATCAGAAAGATAAAACTAGAAAAATAATGCTTTATGTTTGGAAATTTCAAAGTGCACTTCTAAATAACTCATGGGTCAAAGAAGATACCACAATGGAGATCAAAAAATATGCCTAATTCAATGATAATGCTAATAGCACATAAAACCTATGAGATGCACTTAAAGCTGTGCTTAGAGAAAAACGTACAGCCTTAAACGGACATATTAGGAAAAAAGGACTAAAAAACCAACGAGATCACCAGTTGATCCCTGAGCTGGACCTGGGCGATTGGAGGCTCCTCACCTCCTCCACGATCCTTAAAATGTACATTCTGCCCGCTGTTCTGAGGGATGCAGCCTTGAGAGAGCAATGTGTTTAGGTATCCATCTCAAAAGTTCATCAAAAAATGAGGAGCAAATTAAATCCAAGGAAGATAGGAAGAAAACAATAATTCAAGCAAAAATTAATGACTAGAAAAGAAACAAGAGAAAGGTCAGTAAAACAAAAAGTTAATAGTTCAAAAAAACTTTACAAATTGATGAATCCTTGGTGAGACTGATCAAGAAGAAAAGAGACAAGCCTCATACAACTACTATCAGGAATGAAAAAGGGATCATTACGACAGAGTCTACGATATCAAAAAGATAAGAAGGCAGAAAAAACAATTCTTGTGAATAAATTTGAAAAATTAAATTAAATGAACAAACTCCTGACACAAAAATAGAAAATCTGTCAATTCTCTCCATATTGATTTAAAGAGCCAATAAAATCCCAATCAAAATTCCAGTATTTTCTTTTTTTAGAAATAGGCAAGACGATTCTAAAAAGTATATGGTTACAAATGGTCAAAATTAGCCAACATACTCTATGGAAAAACACCTAGGTGGAAAACTTTATCTGACATTAAGATAATTTAAGCAACAGTAATTAATTAAGATAGTGAAGTATTAGTGTAAGTACAGATAAACAGATCAATGGAACAAAACAGAGAATTCATAAGACCCGTGCATATATGGGCACTTAACTAGGACAATAGCCCTAATGAACACTGAAGAAAGCCTTTTCAAAAAGCAGCACCGGGTCAAACGGATGACCATGAAAAAAACAAAAACAAGGGCCAGCCCTGATGATCTAGTGGTTAAAGTTCAGCGCTCTCACCACTTTGGCGTCCAGGTTTGTTTCCCAGGTGTGGAACTACACCACCTGTCAGTCAGTTGCCATGGCAACTGTGGAGGCAGCTCACATAGAAGAACTTACAACTAGGATATAGAACCATGTGCCAGGAGGCTTTGGGGAGGGGAAAAAAAGAGGAATTGGAAACAGATGTTATCTTAGGGCCAATCTTTCCCTGCCCAAATAAAACAACCTTCTCACCATGCATACTACACATAAAAATAAATTCCAGATTTAAAGGTTAAACATTGGAGTTTCTAAGAGATTTTCTTCACGATGTTGTGGTAGGCAACAATTTCTTCAAAAGGGCACAAAAAACACTAACCACAAAGGCAAAGCTACATTAAAATTAGGAAGTCCCGAACATCAAAAGGCACTGTTGTAAGAGTAAAAAGACAAACCAGAGAGTTGAAGAAGATACTTGAAATACATATTAACAGACAAAGGCTTATAACCAGAATATATTTTTTAAAAAGCAAAAAACAACACTTCAAACTGCTATAAATCATATAAAAAATAGACAAGCGATTTAAACAGGCACTTCATAAAAGAGAATATCCAAATGGCCAATAAACGCATGAAAATGTGCTCAAATACATTAGTCAACAGGGGAATACAATTAAAACCCAAAGAGATACTACTACATATCCACCAAAATGGTTAAGTTAAAATAACTGATAATATCAAACGCGGGTAGGGACGTGGAGCCTGGAGAAGTCTCATACACCAGTAGTGGGAATTTACATGCGTAGAAAACACTTTGGAAAATGGTTTGGCATTAAGTTGAACTGACACATATTCTATGACCCAGCAATTTCACTCCCAAGATATATACAAAAGAAAGGGATGCACATGGGTAAATGAGACATGTAGAAAAATGTTTTTAGTACCATTCTTTGTAATACCAAAAATGGAAACAACCCAGCTGCCCATCACCAAAAAGTAGATAAATTGTGGTATATTTATATTATGCAATAATGTACAATAATGAACTTCAGCCACATAAAACAATATAAATGAATCTCACAAACAATGTTGAGCAAAAGAAGTCAGATATAAGATTACACATTGAATGAGTCCATTTATACAAAGTTCAAAAGCAGGCAAAACTAATCTATGGGTTTAGAAGTCAGTATAGTGACTATCTTTGACTATCATCTGCATATCTGAGGACCTGAAAGAGAACAATAATTGTGAGGGAGTATGAGCAGGGATTCAAGGGCATTCTTAATATTCTTGACTTCAGTAGTGTTTTTATAAACAGATGTATTCTTTTTGTGATAATTCATTGAGCTAAACACTTACGACTTCCGCATTTTTATTCACTATCTGACAAGAATAAAAAGCTTTAAGTAAATAAATAGACTACTTCTATCTTACTTATTGGTTTGGGACTCATCTTTCTGGAATATTTTCCTAGCTACTAGGCTCACTTTAATTTTGAAAGCTCAACTAATTAAAAATTCAGTCAACCCTTCATTAAGCACCTACCCAAATGCCAAGCATTACACCAAGTCTTGACATGGCTCCAATGCCAATGGTGAGATAAAACATACTATCTCAAACTCTTGGGGTTTTTTCTTCTTAATAGCTTTACTGAGACACATTTTACATGTTATAAAATTTGCCCATTTTATGTATACAATTCAATGACTTTTTAGTAAATTTATCAAGCTGGGCAACCACTACCATAAATCAGTTTTAGAACATTTCCATCACCCCAAAAGATCCTCCATACTCATTTACTATTAATTCCTATCCCCACCATACCTTAGGCAATCACTAATCTATTTTCTGTCTTTATAGATTTGTTTTTTCTGGATATTTCATATAAATGGAATCATACAGTACGTGACCCCTTGTATCTGGTTTCTATCACTTAGCATACGTTTTCGAGGTGCACCCAAGTCAGAGTACGTATCAGAAACTTGCACCATTTTATTGCTGAATAATATTCCATTGTATGGTTATACCACGTTTTTTATCCATTCATCAGTTGGTGGGCATTTGGGCTGTTTTCACCTTTGGGCTGTTATAAATAAGGCTGCTGAGAACATTCATGGGCAAGTCTTTGTGTGGATATATGTTCTTATTTCTCTTGGGTAGATCCCAAGGAATGGCATTGCTGGTTCATACCATAAATGTATGTTTAACTTTCCGGGTTAATTCTTAATGTATATTCAGTGTTTTTTATATATATATATATATATACACACACACACATACACACACACACACACACAGATGTGTGTATGTGTAAAACTGAGTAGGAAGCAAGCATGATGATCAGGGAAAGCTTCACAGAGGATATAAGATTTGAGATTAACCTTTAAATGTCAGTAGGGTTTGGATATTGGTAACAAATAAGTGTCCTTTTATTAAAAATAAGTATCATTTCAAATTACCATTCAATGAGAAGCATGTACCTACTTTGTTAAAGCATGAGATTCTGCACAGCTAGAAAAATTCAATAGATGTTGAAAGACTGAGTTATGAGCAAACGATCCATATGCTCCAGCCCCATCAATCACATATATTTAAATATTAAGCTCGAAGTGTTAAAATAATTAACAATGAATTTCATAAAAACTAATCACTTTTAATATAAAAAGTAAAATATCCTAAAAGAGGATGACCTGTGGGGGCCGGCCTGGTGGCCCAGTGGTTAAGTGCACACATTTCACTTTGGCAGCCCAGGGCTCACCAGTTCGGATCCTGGGTGTGGACACGGCACTGCTTGGCAAGCCACGCTGTGGTAGGTGTCCCACATATAAAGTGGAGGAAGGTGGGCAAGGATATTAGCTCAGGGCCAATCTTCCTCAGCAAAAAGAGGAGGATTGGTGGCAGATGTTAGCTCAGGGCTAATCTTCCTCAAAAAAAAAAAAAAAAAATAGGACGACCTGTGAATAACTGTGTTTAATTTTAGAAAATTTTCAATGGCCAAAAAACACATTCCCTGGGTTAAAATGTGAATAAACATATGGTAGCTAACCTTTTTAACCCAGGGTGGTCAATTAAAACAACCAACTATTAAGCTAACTCTGAATAAGTCTGGAGAAGAAATGCACTGCTAACATATTTCTTTTCCTTTAATACAACATGCAAAAGTTGTTCTTCAAAAAATTATCTTCATAATTTTTTATGAACATAAGAAAGAAACACTGCTTTCCTCATGTGTTATTTTTCCCAGGTAAGCACAGTAGGAAATATATTAATGTATACTTGAGTAGCAAAGTACAATAAATCCATATCAAAAAGATAAATATTTCATTCAACAGTAAAATCATGAATAGTTAAAACAATTCTCCTTCATGTGTTTTAGCAATTTCATTAACATATGTCTAGGTATGGTTTTCTGTGAGGTCATCCTATTTGGGATTCACTGAGCTTCTTAATTCTAAAAACAGGAGTCTTTTATCACATTTGGGAAATTTTTGGCCAATAATTCTATTTTTTTTGAAGAAGAAGATTAGAGCTAACATCTGTGGCCATTTTCCTTTACTTTATACGTGGGGCACCTGCCACAGCTTGGCTTGACAAGCAGTGCATACGTCCGCACCTGGGATCTGAACTGGTGAACCCCAGGCCACCAAAGCAGAATGTGCAAACTTAACCGCTGCACCACCAGGCCAACCCCTTGGCCATTAATTCTTGAAATATATTTTCTACCAGATTCTCTCTCTTTTCTCATTCTGGAAACATAATCACATGCATGTTAGATATTTTGCTACTTTTCCTCATGTTCCTAACTTTTCATTCATTGTCTTTTATTTTTTTATCATTATTCTTCAAACTGGATTATTTCTGTTTATCTACATTTAAGCTCACTGATTCTTTGACTTGTCATTTTTATTCTAATATTGAGCCCATTCAGTAGTTTTTTTAATTTAGGATATTATGTTTTTCAGTGCTAAAATTTCCATTTGGTTCCCTTTTACAGTTTCTATTTCTCTGCTGAGAAGTTCTATCTTTCTATTCATTTCAAAAGGGTTTACGTTTACCTCATGTGCATAGTTATAAAAGCTGTTTTAAAGTCTTCAACTGACTTTAACTATAACATCTGATTCATTTTGGAGTTAATATCTATTGGTTGTCTTTTCCCTTAAATACTGATCACGTTTTTCTGGTTCTTTGTATGCCAAGTACTTTTGGCTTGTATCCTGGACATTTTGAATTTTATGTTACAAGACTCTGGGTCTCGTGACAATCCTCTGTAGCATGTTTACTTGGTTGTTTGTTTCAGCAGGCAACTAACCTGGCTGGGTTCAGATCAAAAGTTCTGCCTCACTTTCTGTGAATTGTGGTTCCAATGTCAGTTCAGTTTCCAAAGCTTTTATTATGTTGCTTTCAGTGTGTCTACTCATGCGCACCTCAGAGGTGAGCCCAGGCCTTGTGCCAGTCACACATGGAATAAGAGGATCTCTTTCTCCAGTTCTCTTCCTTCTGGGATTACCCCCATCTCCCAGGAGCTCCTTTTCCCAGTCCTCTGGAAAGAAAGATGAGGTTTTTCTTGGAGTTTTAACTGCCTGTGCTGCCACCATGTAGCTCTATGTGAACAGAACGTCTCTTGAGGCAAACAAAGCAGTGAGAGAAAGAGGAAGGAAACAGGGATTGACAGTCTTCCTCTGGGGCTGCCCTCAGGTCAGGACAGGAGAGACAAAAGGGAAAAATGAACAAAAACAAACAATAAGCAAGGATTCTCCCTACAATCTCTGGCTCACAGGTCTCTTTTTCCTTCTTCTAGTCAGAAATACAAAGTTTCTCTAAGAGTTTTTGCTGCCCCTGCCAGCTGTGCAATTCTGCAAAGAGAACTTCCCTAGGTCAAATCTGGACAACAGAGGAAACAAAAATGGGCAACTGAGTGCATAGTGGTCACTCTTCAAGTTTTGACTATCCTCCCCGATCCACCTGCTATTGTTTCCAAGCTGTAAAGTAGCTTCTTTTGGCATTTTGTCCAGAAGGCTTAGTTGTAATCAGTGGGAGTGATAGGTAAAGCAAACGTACTCTATCATGTCAAGCTTGATGAACCAGATATCCTTCAAGCACCATAAGTCCAAAGGATTTCAAATGTATAGTTTCTTATTTATACCCTCACACATTGTTCCAAAAAACAGCCATATAAATAAAGTAAAACAAAAATTTTAAAAAGGAGAACAAGAAAGAATAAAGGAAAAGAAAAGAAAACACAACCAGGAAAGAAGTTAATACACAAAACAAAAGGCCCTTACATTTGCTATAATTAGACCAAAAGTCTGACTTCAGCTAACTCAAAAGAAGTAAGAACATAATGTTCATAGAATAAAAACAAACCAGGTTATCAAATCAGATACAACTATCCCTGAGGCTGAGGTCCTTCTTAAAATAAACCCTCTAATGCATTCCACAGGACAATGTGCAATTATTTCCCTAAACACAGGCCATATGCCAAAAGACAATCAGTAAAATCAATTCCAGAAAAAGTCAATAGGACGAATCCAGATATAAGATTTGGGCATAAATGGGGTGGATTTAAACTAAAAAAGAAACAGATACACTATATATTCTTCAAGCATTCCTCCATAATCCTATTCTTTTTGGCAAAGCTTTTGAAAGGTTCTACATAGCAGTGAGTTTGAGATTATATTCCCTGACAAGTACCTGGTAGGAAACTATTTTATGTGGCTACTGTAGATACAGAGACCTATATCGTAACAGTCAAACGAGATGGAGACAGAAGTAGCATTCTCTTATAGAAACCGAGGATTTCTAATAAAAAATACTACAGTCACAGAAGGAATAAATCCACCCCATTCATTAGGTAAACCAAGAGAAGCTTTCTTTTAGAATATAATTTTGAATCTTCTCAAACATTTGGAAAAAAAAAAAAAGGCAATCAAAACAGAAAAATACGGAGCCCGGTCTGATAGCCTGGTGACTCAAGTTTGACACACCCTGCTTCGGTGGCCAGGGTTCAGTTCCCAGATGAGGAACCACACCACTTGTCTGTCAGTAGCGATGCTGTGGTGGTGGCTCACACAGAAGAACTAGAAGGACTAGAAGGACCTACAACTAAAATGTGTAACTGTGTACTGGGGCTTTGGGGACGGGAAAAAAAGAGGAAGATTGGCAACAGATGCTAGCTCAGGGTGAATCTTTCCCAGCAGAAAGAACAGAAATACTCAGTAGTAATACCTTTACTCTAGGAGAACTTTAAAGAAAATATATTCAAATGCTCACGTTAGCTATATAAGAAATCCAATAAAGAACCCCAAAATACTTTTTGAGTAATGTTAACTCAAATATTTGGTATATGTACCAACATACAACTAATAAACTAGTTGCAACTTGTACAGCCAAGAAACTAAATGTAGTTATTATCTAAATAACAAATCCTGAGGTACTTGGATCAAAAAACAATAATCAAAACTGCAAACACTGCAACAGGAGTGACATCAGCTTCATGGTGGAGTGAGCTTGCCCAGGACTCTCTCCCCTCAACATACAACAAAAAGGAGCAACCATATTCCAACAAAAAATACCCTAATAGCACAGGAATCCTCAGAGACCCACAGCAGCCAAACAACAGAGGGCGGGCAGACTGGAGCCCTCCTTGGAGAAGCTGGAATGGGGTCAGAGAGAACTTTGCTCCCTCCCCTAGAGACTGGGATCGCTGTGGCAGGAGGCTCCATGAGGGAAGGAGCAGGAGAGGAGTCACATGGCTGCAGGATCACCCAAGACTCCCTAGGGCCCTTGCAGCCTAGAGGGAAGCCCTCTAACGGGGCAAAACCTTTCATGTGGGGTGATCTCATCAAGCCAAGATCCCAGGAGACCAGATAGCAAGAGCTGATCGGGAAACCTGGGTCTGTGCATAAGAGAAAGTGCCCCCTCAACCCGCGCTGTGCCACGCCATCTCGGTTGAAGGCAGAGAGCTCAGAATACATGGCTATCAACACCCCATCTAGTGGCGACACGCTGTAACTGCAACCAAATAATATCACAATGGGCAAGACCCATAGTACTAGCATCCAGCAGTTCATAAAAGCTCCAGACCAGAGGGAAAACAACTACACAGAATTATGTCCTGAAGACTCAAAAATAACTAAACGACAATGAATTCAGAATAGCTGTCGTCAAAAAACTCAATGAGGTAAAAGAAAATACAGAGAAACAATTCAACGAGTTCTGGAGCTACTTCACAAAAGAGATTAAAACTATAAAGAAGAATCAATCAGAAATACTAGAGATGAAAAACACAATGGAAGAAATAAAACATAATATGGATTCCCTGAATGCTCAGGTGGACACCATAAAGGAGAAACTCAGCATAACATGTTGAATGGCTCCAGACAGAGGAAGAGAGAGAACTAAGACTAAAAAGAAATGAAGAAAATCTCTGAGAAATAGCCAACTCAATGAGGAAGTGCAACATAAGAATTATAGGTATGCAAAAAGGTGAAGAGAATGAGAATGGAGTAGAAAGTGTGCTCAAAGAAAATAGCAGAGAACTTCCCAAATCTAGGGAAGCACAGAAAAGTGTGTGGAGGAAGCTTTCAGATGTCCTAGATATGTCAATGTAAAAAGACCTACTGCAAGGCAAATAGTAGTAAAACTGGCAAAAATGAATGACAAAGAAAGAATACTCAGGACAGGAAGTCAGAAGAAAATAACCTACAAAGGAACTCCTATCAGACTTTCAGCAGATTTCTCTGCAGAAATCTTACAAGCTAGGAGAGGTTGGAATGACATATTCAAAACTTTAAAAGATAAAAATCTTCAGCCAAGAATAATCTATCCAGCAAAAATATCTTTGAAATATGAGGGAGAAATGAAATCTTTCCCAAACAAAAGCTAAGGGACTTCGTAGCCATGAGACCACCCCCGCCTACAAGAAATCCTCAGGAAGGCCCTCCTACCTGAAAAAAGAATAAAAGGGAGAAAGTGGTCACAAAACACAGAGTAAGGAGACAAATAGAATGAGAATAGGATAGCAAATATTCAACTATAGCATTAGGATAAAGGGAAAGAAAACATCAAAAACAAAGACAATCTTGTCACTTCAAGATTATGGACTATGTTATGCACAAGATTCTGAATACAAACTTCAGGGTAGCCACTAAACTAAAAAGCAGAACAGAGACACAAAAAATAAATATGGAAAAAACTAAGAAACACAGCATAAGGAACTGCAGAAGTCAATGGGCAGACCAAAATACACAGGACAAGAAACAAAGGAAATGCAGGAAAAACAGAAAACGAGTGACAGAAAGACAGCATTAAGCCCTCATACATCAATAATCACTCTCAATGTAAATGGATTGAACTCTGCAATAAAAAGACACAGAGTAGCAAGATGGATTAAAGAACAAGATCCAACAATTTGTTGCCTCCAGGAAACACATCTCAGCTCTAATGACAAATACAGGCTCAGAGTGAAGGGGTGGAAGACGATAGTCCAAGCTAACGGCAAACAAAAGAAAGCAGGTGTCACAATACTTATATCAGACAAAGTAGATTTCAAGATAAGGCAGGTAAAGAGAACAAAGAGGGGCAGTACATTATGATCAAAGGGACACTACATGAAGAAGAAATAATGCTTATAAATATCTATGCACCCAAGACAGGAGCACCAAAGTTCATAAAGCAACTATTAACAAACCTAAAAGAAGATAATCAAAAATAACACAATAATAGCAGGGGACCTAAACACCCCATCCACATTATTGGACACATCATCCACACAGAAAATCAACAAGGAAGCAGTAGAATTAAATGAAAAGCTAAAACAGTTGGACTTAATAGACATATACAGAACACTCCATTCAAAAACAGCACAATACAGGGGCTGGCCCCGTGGCCAAGCGGTTAAGTTCGCGCGCTCTGCTGCAGGCAGCCCAGTGTTTCGTTGGTTCGAATCCTGGGTGTGGACATGACACTGCTCATCAAATCATGCTGAGGCAGCGTCCCACATGCCACAACTAGATGGACACACAACGAAGAATATACAACTATGTACCAGGGGGCTTTGGGGAGAAAAAGGAAAAAATAAAATCTTAAAAAAAAAAAAACAGCACAATACACATTCTTCTCAAGTGCACACAGAACCTTCTCAAGGATAGACCATGTGTTGGGAAACAAGGCAAGCCTCTATAAATTTAAAAAAAACTGAAATAATAACAAGCATCTTCTCTGATCATAATGCTATAAAGCTAGAAATTAATTACAAGAAGAAAGCTGAGAAAGGGACAAAAATATGGAGACTAAACAATACGCTATTGAAGAAGCAATGGATCATTGAGGAAATTAAAGAAGAAATCAAAAAATATCTGGAGACAAATGAAAATGGTAACATGCCATACAAACTCATATGGGATACAGCAAAAGCTGTATTAAGAGGAAAATTCATCGTAATACAGGCACAAATTAACAAACAAGAAAAATCCCAAATAAGCAATTTCAAATTACACCTAAGTGAATTAGAGAAAGAAGAGTAAACAAAGCCAAAATTCAGCAGAAGGAGAGAAATAATAAAAATCACGGTAGAAATAAATGCTATGGAAACAAAAAAGGCAGTAGAAAGGATCAATGAAACAAAGAGCTGGTTCTTTGAGAAGATAAATAAAATTGACAAACCCCCAGCCAGACTTAGAAAGAAAAAAAGAGAGAAAGCTCAAATAAACAAAATCAGAAATGAAAGAGGAGAAATAACAACAGACTCCACAGAAATACAACAGATTATAAGAGAATACTATGAAAAACTATATGCCAACAAAATGGATAACCTAGAGGAAATGGATAAATTCTTAGACTCTTACAATCTCCCAAAGCTAAGTCAAGAAGAAGCAGACAATCTGAACAGACCAATCACAAGGAAAGAGACTGAAACAGCAATCAAAAGCATCCCAAAGAATAAAACCCCAGGACCAGACGGCTTTCCTGGGGAATTCTACCAAATATTTAGAGAGGATTTAATACCTATACTCTTCAAGCTATTTCAAAAAATTAGGGAGGATGGAACACTTCCTACCACATTCTACGAGGCCAATATCACGCTGATCCCAAAGCCTGACAAGGACAGCACAAAAAAGGAGAACTACAGGCCAATATCGCTGATGAACATAGATGCAAAAAATCTCAACAAAATTTTGGCAACCCGAATTCAGCAATACGTCTAAAGGATCATACATCATGATCAAGTGGGATTTATACCAGGGACACAGGGATGGTTCGACATCTGCAAATCAATCAACGTGATATACCACATCAACAAATTGAGGAATAATAACCACATGATCATCTCAATAGATGCAGAGAAAGCATTTGACAAGATCCAAAAGCCATTTATGATAAAATCTCTGAACAAAATGGGGATAGAAGGAAATTGCCTCAACATAAATGACAAACCCACAGCCAACATCATACTCAATGGGCAAAAACTGAGCACCATCC
This sequence comes from Equus caballus, assembly GCF_041296265.1. Taxonomy (NCBI): domain Eukaryota; kingdom Metazoa; phylum Chordata; class Mammalia; order Perissodactyla; family Equidae; genus Equus; species Equus caballus. Next base: position 11,212,403 of record NC_091702.1, on the reverse strand, counting down.
CCCTGAGAACAGGAACGAGACAAGGATGCCCTCTATCACCACTCTTATTCAACACAGTACTGGAGGTTTTGGCCAGAGCAATTAGGCAAGAGAAAGGAATAAAAGGAATCCAAATAGGGAGAGAAGAAGTGAAACTCTCACTGTTTGCAGATGACATGATCTTATGTATAGGAAACCCCAAAGAATCCATTGGAAAACTTTTAGAAATAATCAACTACAGCAAAGTTGCCGGGTATAAAGTCAACTTACATAAATCAGAAGCATTTCTATACACTAACAATGAACTAACAGAAAAAGAACTCAAGAACACAACACCACTCACAATCGCAACAAAAAGAGCAAAATACCTCGGGGTGAATTTAACCAAGGAAGTGAAAGATCTATACAACAAAAACTACAAGACTTTCCTGAAAGAAATTGATGACAACATAAAGAGATGGAAAGACATTCCATGCACAGGGATTGGAAGAATAATCATAGTTAAAATGCCCATACTACCTAAAGCAAACTACAGATTCAATGCAATCCCAATCAGAATCCCAAAGACATTCTTTACAGAAATAGAACAAAGAATCCTAAAATTCATATGGGGCAACAAAAGACCCCAAATTGCTAAAGCAATCCTGAGAAAAAAGAACAGAGCTGGAGGCATCACAATCCCTGACTTCAAAACATAATACAAACCTACAGTGATCAAAACAGCATGGTACTGGTACAACAACAGGTGCACAGATCAATGGAACAGAATCGAAAGTCCAGAAATAAAACCACACATCTATGGACAGCTAATCTTCAACAAAGAAGCTGAGGGCATACAACGGAGAAAAGAAAGTCTTTTCAACAAATGGTTCTGGGAAAACTGGAAAGCCACATGTAAAACGATGAAAATTGACCATTCTTTTTCACCATTCACAAAAATAAACTCAAAATGGATCAAAGATCTAAAGGTAAGACCTGAAACCATAAGGCTTCTACAAGAATATATAGGCAGTACACTCTTTGACATCAGTATTAAAAGGATCTTTTCAGACACCATGCCTTCTCAGACAAGGGAAACAACAGAAAGAATAAACAAATAGGACTTCATCAGACTAAAGAGCTTCTTCAAGGCAAGGGACAACAGGATTGAAACAAAAAACCAACCCACGAATTGGGAGAAAAATATTTGCAAGTCATATATCCAACAAAGGGTTAATCTCCATAACATGTAAAGAACTCACACAACTCAACAACAAAAAATCAAACAACCTGATCAAAAAATGGGCAGATGACATGAACAGACATTTCTCCAAAGAAGATATACGGATGGCCAATAAGCACATGAAAAGATGTTCATCAGCACTGATCATCAGGGAAATGCAAATCAAAACTACACTAACATATCACCTTACACCTGTTAGAATAGCAAAAATAACCAAAACAAAAAGTAACAAATGTTGGAGAAGTGTGGAGAAAAAGGAACCCTCATACACTGCTGGTGGGAATGCAAACTGCTGCAGCCACTATGGAAAACAGTATGGAGATTTCTCAAAAAATTAAAAAACAGAAATACCTTATGACCCAGCCATCCCACTACTGGGTATCTATCCAAAAAACTTGACGTCGGCAATTCCAAAAGTCCCATGCACCCCAATCTTCACTGCAGCATTATTTACAATAGCCAAGACATGGAAGCAACCTAAGTGCCCACCAACAGATGATTAGATAAAGAAGATGTGGTATATATATACAATGGAATACTACTCAGCCATAAAAAAAGATAAAATCATCCCATTCACAACAACATGGATGGACCTTGAGGGTATTATGTTAAGTGAAATAAGCCAGATAGGAAAAGACAATCTCTGTACGACTCCACTCACATGTGGAAGTTAAACATGTGGACAAAGAGAACAGATTAGTGGCTACCAGGGGAAAGGGGGGGGTGGGGGTGGGCACAAAGGGTGAAGGGGTGCACCTACAACACGAGTGAAAAATAATGTACAAGTGAAATTTCACAAGGGTGTAAACTATCATAAACTCAATAAAAATGTTTTAAAAAACTGCAAACACTGCAATTTAAATGAATAGTAATCAATTAATAAAATAAACCCTTTTCACCATGTCCATTTTTTCCTCTTGCTCTCCTCAAAGCCCCACTGTACACAGTTGTACATTCTTGCTGTGAGTCCCTCTAGCTATGCTGTGAATTTCCATCATTTTAATAAAATAAAATTTATGAAAAAACTTTGCAAAGTTTAAAAAAAAAACCCTATAAATAAAAAGAACAATGAAAATCACTTACATGAGAACATGATAATGATGTTAAACAAATCACACGGAAAAACCACTCTTGTTCTCTTATAGACACACTTTAGTGTTCCATCAGTTCATTTTTCTTCCATAATAAACCACCCAAAACTTGGAAGCTTAAAACCACAAACATTTATTATTTCTCACAATTCTCTAGATCAGCTAGTTTTATCTGGTCTCAGGTAGCAACTAATCTCAGTGGTCGGCAGGATCAGCCGGGTCACCTGATGGCATAGGTGTGAGTGGATGTGTAGGACAACAGGCAGCAAACTTTTTCTTGTGTTTTTTCTTTTTATTTTATTTAATTATTTATTTGTTTTTGCTTGAGGAAGACTGTCCCTGAGCTAACATCTGTGCCAATCTTCCCCTACTTTATATGTGGGATGCTGCCACAGCATGGCTGATGAGTGGTATAGGTCCGCACCTGGGATCCAAACCTGCAAACCCAGGCCACCAATGTGAAGCGCCATGAACTCAACCACTACACTGCAAGGCCAGGCCCAGCAAACTTTTTCTTAATGGGATAGACAGTAAAAATTTTAGGCTTGGAGGCCATGAGGTCTCTGTGGCAACTACTAAACTCTGTCACTGTAGCATAGGAAAGCAGCCACAGACAACACATAAACAAATGAGTGTGCTGTGTTTCAATAAAACTTTATTTACGAAAATGGGCAACAAGCCAGGAAGCCTCGCTTGCTAACCTCTGGTCTAGGATAGCTTCGCTCACATATTTGACAGTAGGGAGGTTAACAGGTTTAAGAGAACTCAGCTGGGACATCTCACCTCCTCGCCAGTAGTTTCCTGTCTTCCAGCAGACTAACCAGGGCTTCTTGACATGGCTGCACGACAGTTCCAAAGAACAGCAAGTGAGCACAAACCCCAACGTGAACGGCCACCTTGATTATGTGTGTGTTCTTTAACAATTAGAAGTATATAGGAATCCTACAGCAGCATTTCCCTCTCATAATGCTATAATTAGCAAATATTAATACATCTATATAAGTAAAATTATAGAACTGCATTTCACAGTGTACTTCAATATGCAGATTTAAAGCCACTAATATAACATTAAAATACTGCCCCATTTTTCTAGTACACTGTTCATAAATACATTTTTCACAAAGTTAAGAGAAACAGAAAGGATTTACTTGAACTGAAACATTAACATTTTGCCCATTTAACATTAAGAGTGTCACAACCACAATTCCCTAAAATAAACACCTCTAACTAGGCTTAGAAAATATACCACCACATAAATAAAACAGACCCTTAGTCAACATCTGAAGTTCCAATTCCAATTTGCAACAGCAACGGATTAAAACAATAATCGTGACAACTTGATCAATGTATAGAATGTGAATTTCTAATTACAAAAAAAGAGAAATCTATCCCAACCTTTAAATTGTTACTTTTCTTTTATTCTACGCTTTAAAAACAGACTAACATTTTCTAATACCCAAAGACAAAACAAATACTACTAAGATGCAGTCTAAGTTTGTAGAACTTGATACACTTTGTAAACAAGCAATCCACTTACTAGCTTTATGTTTCCTCTTTCTCCTAAAATGTTAAAAATACTCAATATCAAAAAATAAAAAAGAGCTACATATTTCTAGCAGGGGACAGGTTGATTGATTTGAGAGATTAAGTAGTGCAACCCATTTGTTTCTAAATATTGAAACAATAGACTAAAATCCACAGTAATTAAGTCACTTCCTAAGAAATATGCTCGGCCTGATTGACATTTAAACCCCCACATTCTTGAATAATGAAACTGTTAAGGGAACTAAATACACACATCTAGTTCCAATAAACTTGGCAATACCTTAAAATATTCTGCATAAATAATTTTAACCTTAAGCATTAACATTAAGGAAATGATTAAAACCACATTTTTCATAACAAAGGGGTATAATTGACCTCTATTTTATTAGCCTACAATTTGCTTCACCACTGTTTTCTTAAACCACTCTAATGGCATATATACCCTGACAACATCCCACAGATGGTTATGATTACGTGTAACAAGACAACAAACCCATTGAAAACCTTTACAGATGCTCAGCTAATGGGATGTCATATTAAATCTGATATAAGATTAAAAAACTTTATATGGGTTATACTATAAACAAAGATATATCATTTGAAATCGACGCTCAAACATTTCTAAATTAATTCCATAAAAGCACTAGATTAGTAATATACGTATGTAAGAAGGAGCTTTAAAAACAAGTGTAGACATTACACAGCTTATCCCCTTCACACAACTTGCTTGTATCGTGTGCCCTTTGGGAGGATGGAAAAAAATACACACATATACATTTTTTGCTTTCAGCATCTTAGATATAGATGCTTCTAACTACAAAACTCTGGTAAATGTCAGAATTCGATTTGACTTCTTCTTACTTCCTCTCTTAATGCTTAATGACTAATTCCTTAGAGATGTCCTTAAAAGCTCTAAAATGTTGTCCTTCGTTAGAAACTTTCACCAGCAATCAATCAGGAGCAAATTAGACGATTGTGTTGAAACGTACTACACCGTTTAAGCTAACAAATGAATGAAGAAAGGTAGTATATCGGAACATATGCCACTACACTGAAGTCGCTAAAAGGGTTCGTTGGAAGAATATTTGGTTTCTAGTGGAGCAAATATGGAATAAGAAGGGACAGTGATAAAAGAATACTAAGTCATATGGAAATCCAAATATAGTGACAGACACAATTATTTTACTAATTGCTAATGAATACAGTCAAGTGGCTTCAAAAAGCAAAACTTTGCTTGGACTACTTCAGGTTTTGACCTCTGCATGAGCGAATGCATTTAAACTGAAGCCCACCAAAATTGATTAACGGCGCCAGCCAAGGCCAGCATGTAGTTGAAGCTTTTTCCATCTATCACATGGCCCCAAGGATAGTTAAATGAACCTTAAAATGGCTACAAACAGCTCAATGACTACACAGTCCTGCCAATTAGAAATAATTAGGCAGTCATTTTGGTGGTAAGTCTTTTTAAGTGCATACATAACTAAGTAATGATGCTTATTAACGATCTCATATGAGCTATGCTCAAACAGCCTGAAATAATTATGCAACTATCACAAAGCCTTGCTCATCTCTGTACTTCACCTTAATGCATTTAAAAATCCACTTCATTACCTCCAGTAATTAATCCTCCATTAATTGCAGGAAAAGCTCAGTTTACCAAGCTTCGTTTCTAATTATCTTATAAATAGTTACGATTCTAATTAATGTGTTCATTAAGATGAATATCTTTCTCAAAGCCATGCTCAGAGCAAAGGTTCCACTCATTCTCTCAAAAGCCTAACTAGCCATAAGGTGAGGCCATTTTGGTTGCATTTGCTTTTATTTTAGTATACTCAACCTCCTAATTGGCATTTAAAATCTAATTTAGAGAAACTTCAAGAAGGCTGTATAGGGGAGATAGGGGCAAAAAGATATTTTCAAATTCTTTCCAATCAATAATCTTAAAACCTTAATAGGAAAACTTTAGTGCATCTTTTTTGATAAAAATTGACTTACATGCTTAAGTACTATATCCAAGTGAATTTAAATTCCATACAAACTTAGCTTTTACCCCTTCTCTTCAATTAGAAAATAAGACAAGAAAGATAAAATATGCTATTAAAACAAATGCATTTAAATTTATATTAAGTTATCTAGCTAAATTGCCACTATAAAACAATTACTCAATATAAACTGTCGGCCGTCAAAGAAAAAACTTACACATATCCTGGGATCACCAATATTTCATGTCATTTTAGAAGCATGGCTAGTCTATGTGCTTTTTAAAAATAGAAATCTAATTCTGTGCTACCAAGTATACAGCACTTAAAAAAAACACTGGCTATGATTAAAAGATAAAATGTAATGCAAAATCATTCCTTTTGTAAACGTGAATATTTGTATATTTTTGTAAATTTTTAAAACAATTATGTAACTAGCTTAGAAGCACAAAAATTATTCTTAATTTTTAAAAATCAAATTTTATTTTCCACAAATAAAAGAACGAAAACAATTTACTTAGGAGATCAAGTAAGTAAAATCCTTTAATTAGAAAAAGTTATTAGGGGCCAGCCCAGTGGTATAGTGGTTGAATTCGCACGCTCTGCTTTGGTGGCCCAGGGTTCAGGGGTTTGGAACTCGGGCATGGACCTACACACTGCTCATCAACTCATGCTGTGTTGGCATCCCACATACAAAATACAGAGGAAGATGGACAAAGATGTTAGCTGAGGGACAATCTTCCTCAAGCAAAAAGAGGAAAATTGGCAACAAACGTTAGCTCGGGGCTAGTCTTCCTCACCAAAAAGAAAAAGTTGTTAGTGTAATAATCCTGACAATAATAATAAAGCTATAGTTCCACCCATGATAGATGTCTCCTGCTTCTCTGTAATTTGCTATTGCTCATTGATCTTCCTCCTTGTCTTTTTCCATGTAAGAAAGCGTACAGAACAGTTTCATTTATGAATTTTTTTAAAAAATTCATTCTATAAGCAAAACTCTAAAAAGACAGTTTCTTCACAGAGAATTATATTAAGTGTAGTTTCTAGCATAAATTTTTCTAGAATAAACTTAAAAATGTTTTACACGAAACCACTGTGGTTCTGTGTTCCTGCATTAAAATTTCTAGAGACTAATTAAATAAAATTTGCTAGAAGGGTAGACAGAGACTCACAATGAGGAAAGATCTGATGCTTCATAGCAACATTCATTCATTCATTCATTCATTCATCCTACTATGTTCTAGGCACTTTTCAAGGTGTTGAGGACACAGAAGTGAATAAAACAGGAATGGGCTCTGCCATAATGGAGTTAAGAATCTAATTCTTTTAAAGTAAAACACCCTTGCTAACCTAAAAGAAACATCGCTACAACAATGAAACAGTTGGTTTTTGCTATAATTTTCAGTCAATATAATATAGACCTCTATTTGACACTCTCCTTAACATCTAGAGTGTCAATCTCCTACTATATCCAAAAGATCCTGGAGAGAAGACATCGTAGCCCATCCATCAGTGTATTGCTAAGCGAAACACAACATAGGCACCAAGTTGTAGTATTCTAACAAAAAAAAATGTATGTAATTCAGAGAGATATAATATGACTATAAATGGATCTACGAGAACATTAGGTTTGGTGTACCTATCTTCTAAATTTTAACCATTTCAATGACACTTCACCTAGAGGCACAGAACAGTAATCGTCAGTCTCGCCTTTGTAACACTCCAAGATGTCTGCAATAATTTCAAAGTGAGAATCATAAAGTCCTCACCACAAAATTTAACATTAATTCACCTTTATTTAGAAAAGTAAATATTATTTCAAGGGCAAAGAGAAAGGGAGAGCAAATGGTGATAAGACAACACAATAACCAAAAGGTTAGAAATTATTCTTCCTTTTATCTAGAGGAGTTAAGGAGTATCATTTCTGTTTATCCTGAGAAGTGTTCAAATTTTAGAATATGCCGATCATTTACCCTCTTTCTTTTCACACCCCTACCCCCACTGCACAATCAAATCTAAAGAAATAAAGCCCACAAACATCTTCAGAACCCAAGAAAGCTTCCTATAATTACCTGACCAAACCTCAACGACAATGCTGATGTTAGCCCCTCACAGTCTGTTTTCTCTTTGGTCTAAACAAATTTCTTCCGAATTTCTGCCAGGCAAACAAATTTCTTCCTATGTCGACAGTCTTATCCACATAAGTGAATTGGAAGCAATGGCTCCTAACAGGCATTGAAAAAAGTAAGCAATCCAAAAGCTTAGATTCTAATGAATCAAGTTTAAATGGATTGAAATAGTTAAAATTCCTAATAAATTTAATTAGGCTCTAAATGGAGATCTAAGTAAAATGCTAGTTCCCCTAACTACTGGATTGGAAGTAATGTTAATTCTTTATCATTACATAGATACTAATGACAAAAATAAAGGCAACCCATTACCAAACGTTTACATGCCCTTTCCTCACTCCAGTTAGTAAAACAGAGGAAAGCACACACCAGTCGGCCAAACCAAAAACAATATTCTATGAGAAGCCTTCTGATATCTATAGCTCAGTACAGTGTCAATAATAATGTTAAGTCTCCAGGTACCTTAGTTTTAAGATGTAAAAATCTGAATATCTTTCACAGACAAGATTAACTTACAGTATTTAGAGAAGCCACATAGACATTAAACAAAAGAGAGAACCCTGTTTATCTGTCCTGTTGTATTTTCTTCATAAGGTCCATCAAGAGTTTGGCAGTGTCAATTATTACTCAGAATACAGTCATTTCTCCCACCTGTACCACAGGCAGAGTATTCTTCCTCATCCTTGACTTTGAGCTTAGCCACATGACTTGCTCTGGTCAATGAAGTGTTGGCAGAAGTGACACCGAGCAGAGGATTTAAGTGTGCTTAGGAAGTTGGCCTTGTTGTCCTTTTGTCTAAGAAAAACCTGCTTTGAGTAGCTGCTGATCCAAGGAGGATGAGAGATTTAAGAAGAGCTGGTCTCAAATCCCAGCTTGGAGCCAAGCCCAAGGGGCCCAGCCTAGATCAGAAGAGGCCCACTGACTCACAGATGTCTGTGTGAGAAAGAAATCTTTTGTGTGCCATTGAGTTTTGAGATGGTTACTACATAGCAGCATTGTGGCAACAGCTGACTAATACAAAGACATTTATTGGCACCAGAGAGTATTTATGCTCTGGAGCCAGTCATCCTGCCAAGGGGAACAAACAGTAGTAAAATCTGGTGGACAACAGGGGATCGGAGCAAGAAGAAGGATTTGAAATCCCAAGTGTTACGAATCCCCAGTTCTAACCACATAAATCTGAGAAAGTTATTTGACCTCTGTAGTCCGTCTCCTCATCTGATAGGTGAAGGGAAAATATAGACTTAGAAAGTTAGAAAGGTTGCTATGATGATCAAAATAACCTACGATGATAACACAATCCCCTAATTCCTAGGATATAGTAGATACTCAATAAATTTTAGTTTCCTTTTTATTTTTCTTCCTGGCTCTATAGTCAAGCTATTTTTTTTTAAATTTCAACACACTTTCACAAAATTTTTATTAAACACAAATAGGTAATTCAATTTTTTTTTTTACTTAACTTTAAACTAAATACCTGTTAAAGTAATTCCAGAATATCTGTTTCTGCGTCTGAGAAGAACCTGCCCTTTCCTCATGGATCTTACTAATCATCTTTCTCTTTCCTGCTATAAACCGTAAATTTTTCATGATGATACATTTTTCTACAGGAAAAACAGGAATAACAGACTTTTGCTTGTTTAACAAGCAAAATTCCCATCTTTTTTCTTCCTACTTTTCTCTATATTTATTTCATCCCTTTCTCAAAAGTGACAAACAGTAGTTAAATCAACCCATATTTTCTCCATTTTCTCAAGAAAAGGGCAGATTCATCAAATAATACTTACAAAATTATTTGAGTTATTCAGAAGATGCACTGTATAAATTAAAGCTTAGTAGTAGGAATTCATTTTTAAAACTTTAATAAGCGAATGGCTTGGGGTAGTGATGATTTCTTTTAAAAAACAGAGGCTTCAGGGAAGGTCAGAGACTCAGACACAGACACTATCATTCATCATAAAAGACTTCAGGGGATGTTTTAATAACTACCTGTGGCAGGATCTCTCTGATATTCATTATAAAATTCTCAGGCAGACTTTGCTTTCTCATTCATACTCACAAATGTACAAAATGGAGGCACCCATCAAATGCAGTGTGAGCACATGCATTTAGACACCGGCTGCTTGACCACTGCATCCATCACCACAGTTTGCAATGAACAACACTAAAGCTTTACAGGATGGAAGAAAACACACATATGTACATGCACGTGTGCACGTACACATACACAAACACACTCACGAGGCATTAAGCAAACATTATGGAAGCTAGGTGATGTTCATGTTTATTTTTAAATGCTTCACCACAAACAAAAATATGATTGAAAAAGACCAAGTCATAAATGAAACAAGGATCTCGTTCACATTTTAAAAAAGCAGGAAAGGGCTCAAAATTTTTAAAAGCTCTCACCAAAAAAAAGTTATATATATTTGTATTGTATTTGTGTGTTTACATGATACGGAGTTATGAAATAATCATTTCTTTAACTGTATTGCAGCTTTTCCATTTAAAACACTCTCAAACCAAGTGGCTATATTTCTACTCCCTCCTACCTACAAAACTGTGCTATTTTCACCTGAATTCTGCTACTCCTCTCCCTGCAAAAACAGTCAGAATGCAATCAAACTGGACTTCCAGGGCTTGAATTTGACACTATAACTTGCCTCCTCTATCTGTAAAATAGGGATAAATCATAACTCCTTGACATATCGTGAGGAACAAACCAAAAATGCGTCTGAAAGTTATTTTGTGAAGCCAAAGGGCTATACTAATACTCCTACAATCATCTTATGGGTTTTCATGTTTGCCTGCCTTTGATACTGATTCCATTGCTTCAAAAGCCCCTTTTGATGAACCAAGCTTGCCAGAAAAAAGGCCATCATATTCTGTTCTGGAATTCTCTAACCACTTCCAATTTGCCCCAATAACTACTCTCTTATTTTCATGGTTTTGTAGCCCATCTCAACCACATATCTTGCTTGGCTCCTACAAGTGGTAACCTGGTTTTGACCTTGTCATCCACACACATTCTTTCTTTATACCACTCTAACTTACAACTTACGGTCTCTGAACTCTAGTTTCACACACGGCCATCTCAGGCCAGGCCACCCAAACCACAGCGGGTCCTTACTAGACAAGAGAGAGTCCCTGGACAGTTACTAATCTACACTCTACATTCTTGGTTTCTAAATAAAAACAAAAAGTAGAAGATACGGGATGACAGGGAGAAAGGGCTTTTGAGGCTATTTTTTGGGGGAGAAGACACCCCTATTCTAAAGATACCAAAACTGCCTCATACCTTTGAGAAGTACTGATCCAGTTTGTTTCTCATTTCCAGAGCTTTGCCAGTTCAAAGTGAAGGTAGAAAAAAAAGGTAATTTCAGATAGACTAATTCTATTACAAGAGAGAAAAAGATAGATCTATAAGAAATGTAGACAGTTTGCTGTCTTAGAGAAACTTTTTATAAATGTTTAAAATTAATACTAACTGGAATAAATCTTTTAAAAATATTATTTTAAGGCACAGCTAGCTGCGGATTTCTTCACAAAATATAAGTTAACTGCTGCACAGAAAGCAAAGGTAAGAATTCACATAGCACTTTATTAAGGCTCTGAATGCATCTATACATGTTTCAAAACTCATTAAATGAACAGACTACTCAAATATTCTATAAATTAATATTTCTCAAAGTATTTTTGAGCCTCTGAGAAAGTAAGTTTTTACCTTACTTTCTGTGTAAACAGATGCAGCTAATAAAAATCCGTAAAACCAAGGCACTGATCATCCAAATAGGCTATATATCACTTGCTTTTAATTGTTTCTCATGTAGTAAAAAAAGACTAAATCTGCAGAACAGTTATGACATTGCCAGAACCTCAGGGTCTCTGAACAGAAAGATCCGTTCTAATCCAATCCAGCTCTCCTTGTGATCAAGATGGTCAGAAGTGACAAGTTACACTACAACCCCAAAGACATTTAACTGTCATATTCCAAGACTCTGAGGCAGATCTTACAACAAGCTGTGGGGCCAGACACACTAAGTTTCTCTTCAAAAATCTCAGTTCCACTCTTATTGCTGTGCGTCCTTGATACAGGTGTCAGACCAAGACCAGACTTGCTTTCAGTAAAGCGTGACAGCATAGCTAGCCCACGGGGCTGCTGTAGGGATTCAATGAAAAGAACACATGCCAAGCATTCTGCACTAGTACCTGGCCCTTAGTAAATACTAGTTCAATTGGTATGTGTTACTACTATTATTGTTATAAGTCAATATTAATAACCTAAATTTTTAGTTTATCCAGTCTTTCTTCACTTCTTACAACTGTGTTGCATTCCTTGTAAAATTTCAACAATAACAAAGAAAACTAGAAGCATCTAACTTTCCCAGAATTCTATTTTCTAAATAAGATAGAGTTAAGGATTCAAGTTGTTTTAGATTTTGGATTTTCTTACGTTTTATTGGCGAAATAGCAAGAGAAGAAAGAATAGAAAGCTATATTTTTGCAAAAAAGACATTTTGCAAACATGTATCCCAATCTCATAAGGACCCTGGGATTTCTCATCACGTAAATTTATCCAACCTAAGATCACACAGATGAGGAACAGACAAGAAAGAGGCTGTATGTACCATTGATAAGACTTAAGTCTCTCAAAAACATGCCTCTTAAAGTCTAAGAAGACAATCCTGGCTCACAAAAGTTTCTAGGAAAGGTGCAACATAATGAACATGATGCTTGAGGTGCTCAGCCCTCCCTAAAGTCACATCTATTCATTGGTCAAAGCCAAGCTTTCTTAGATCGTAAGATCCAATAAGATCTAAGATTAAGGGGCCGGCTCCATGGCCAAGTGGTTAAGTTCGCACGCTCCGCTGTGGCGGCCCAGGGTTCGCATCCTAGGCGCAGACATGGCACCGTTCGTCAGGCCACATTGAGGTGGTGTCCCACATCCCACAACTAGAAGGACATGCAGCTAAGATATACAACTGTGTACAGGGTGGGTTTGGGGAGATAAAGCAGAAAAAAAAAAAAAGATTGGCATCAGTTGTTAGCCCAGGTGCCAATCTTTAAAAGAAAAAAAGATCTAAGATTAAGGGGGCATAACCACCAAGTAACTCCTCCATCTATTTACTCCTACATAGTGCCTTTTTGAATCGTGTTCCCTAGCTTTCTAGCAATCTCAAGGGAACTCTTAAAAGCACTCATTAAGTGACATCATTTTCCTGCAACGTAATACCATGCCACATTGTCTTTCTTTAGTTACATCAGAATGCGGTTAGCAAGAGTGCTGTCTTTCCATGATGGTTTTATTTAAGATAGAAAAAAAAAAAATAGTTCAAGAAAAGAAACAAGCACTAATTACCCAATAAATGAGAAAAACAATTGCCTCAACTAGCAACTCTAAAGCAGAGGGTTCCATATCCATCCACAAGTTTCTCCAGATAGGAAAGGCTGGAGATCACTCTGATGGTTACGGGAATGTCTAAAAGAGGTACTTTAGCAACTGTCACAACACTGAGTCTACAGAGTTAATAGCAAATAGGCAAATGTGACTAAGAGTAAATCTAACTCTGGAGCTATGAACAAACAGAGAAGGCACAGAGAAGAACTTGCTTTAGAAAGGAGGAAAGGGGTTGCTCACAGGTAACTCAGTTGTAGGTTGTCTGGAAAATTTCACTTGCTTTCCTTCGGACCCAACAACAACTGAGAGATTTACAGGGCAGCTCTTAGATACATGTAGGGCCTACCTAGGCATCTTTGCACTCATTAGTCTAGACTTTCCAAGTGTTAGGTTTACTACATCTACTTAGATCTTAATTAAAAGATGCCCTAGGAGCCAGCCCTGATGGACTAATGGTTAAAGTTCGGCATACTCCGCTTAAGTGGCCCAGGCTCGGTTCCCGGACGTGGAACTACACCACTTGTCTGTCAGTAGCCATGCTGTGGCAGTGGCTCACACAGAAGAACCAGAAGAACCTACAACTATATACAACTGTGTCCTGGGGCTTTAGCGGGGAAAAAGGAAGAAAAAAAGGAGGAAGATTTGTGCAGATGTTAGCTCAGGGCAAAACTTCCCCTGTAAAAAAAAATAAAAGATGCCCTGTAAAAGTGGCTTCTAGCAAATGAAAACAGGATTGAAACAAAAAAACAACCCACTAACTGGGAAAAAATATTTGCAAGTCATATATCTGACAAAGGCTTAATCTCCATAATATATAAGGAACTCTCACAACTCAACAACAAAACATCAAACAACCCAATCAAAAAATGGGCTGGAGACATGAACAGACATTTCTCCAAAGAAGATATACTGATGGCCAATAGGCACATGAAAAGATGCTCATCATCGCTGATCATCAGGGAAATGCAAATCAAAACTACACTAAGATATCACCTTACACCCGTTAGAATGACAAAAATATCTAAAACTAATAGCAACAAATGTTGGAGAGGTTGTGGAGAAAAAGGAACCCTCATACACTGCTGGTGGGAATGCAAACTGGTGCAGCCACTATGGAAAACAGTATGGAGATTCCTCAAAAAATTAAAAATAGAACTACCATACGATCCAGCCATCCCACTACTGGGTATTTATCCAAAGAGCTTGAAGTCAGCAATCCCAAAAGTCCTATGCACCCCAATGTTTATTGCAGCACTGTTTACAATAGACAAGACGTGGAAGCAACCTAAGTGTCCAGCAACAGACGAATGGATAAAGAAGATGTGGTACATATATACAATGGAATACTACTCAGCTGCAAAACAGAACAAAATCATTCCATTTGCAATAACATGGATGGACCTTGAGAGAATTATGTTAAGTGAAATAAGCCAGCGAGAGAAGGATAATCTGTGTATGACTCCACTCATATGAGGAATTTAAAATTATGGACTAAGAACAGTTTAGTGGATACCAGGGGAAAGGTGGGGTGGGGGGTAGGCACAAAGGGTGAAGTGGTGCACCTACAACATGACTGACAAACATTAATGTACAACTGAAATTTCACAAGATTGTAACCTATCAATAACTCAATAAAAAAAAAAGTACTTGGGCACATATCATCAAATCACTGAAATCAAATAATCTCCCTATTGATTTAGGAATCTTGATAATGACTTGAAAATGGTCTTTTATCAAGCAATGTTGCAATCAATAAAATATAATTTTATAATACTGTACTATATGAATGGACATCAGTAAAAATTATTTAAGGACAACTCCTCAAAGTCTCTAGCCATTACATTTTTTTTTCAAGGTCTCAGCCAGAAAACTGAAACCCACTCCACCACAGCCACAGAGCCTCCATGAAAGAATATTAGAAGAAATTAAAGCAGAAAGGAAGCTGCGGCCCGTCTCACCAGAAGAGATTAGACGTAGCAGATTAGGTGAGACCACTGCTTACCACACTCCTGGTCTAGAGCCATCCTCTTGAAAAAGTGTCTTTATACAACCAGCCTAGTGAAAAATAATGGTATAACGGTGAAAGTAAAAAAAAAAAAAAAAAAAAAAGTGGCTTCTAGCCTAAGATAAAATGTGTAAAATAATCAAATACAACAGAAGTCACACATTCAAAAGTGAAATCAGCTCCTCAGATACAACTAAAAATCACACTAAATGTAAAACTCTAAAGGATCACGATTCAATTTTTAGTTCTAATCTCATCTCCTTCTGGGAAGAAGCACAAATATCTTTAAAAGATAATATATGATCATATGTATCATGTAAGTAATCACCTCACTTTAGGCAACAAATACAAACAAGAAATACTGAGTAATCAAATTTTTGTATGCCAAATTACTTCCCACACAAGTTCAGAGATGAATTCCAAGAGAATAATGAGGGGAAGAACAATATCAATTTCATTAGTTCAGCTCTGACTGTTTTCAAAATACTTTCACAAAACATCATTTGATCCTTACATCAACTTTGTAAAAAAGACAGAGGAGACATTCAATTCCAACCACTTATCGACTAAGTGCTACCCACCAGCTAGCCACTAGCAACACCAAGAGTGACCAACTGTCCTGCTTTGTAAAAGACTGAAAGCTGCCTTGGGACACAGAACTTTTGGTGCCAAAACAAAGTTACAGGCAAGCCAGTATGGTGGGTCACTCTAGCAAAAATTAATACAGCATGGACATTGTCCTCAAGGAGGTCAGTATTTATTATAATGTTTCTCATGGTGCAGATTTTTTAAAAATGAAGTTCAGCTAAATTAAATTATTTGCCTAAGGTCAAATAGCTAATAAAAGAAACACAGCCTAGGGGGCTGGCCCCATGGCTGAGTGGTTAAGTTCGCGCGCTCTGCTTCAGTGGCCCAGGGTTTCACCGGTTCAGATCCTGGGCGCAGACATGGCACCACTCATCAAGCCATGCTGAGGCAGCATCCCACACGACACAACTAGAAGGACCCACAACTAAAAATACATAACTATGTACCGGGGGGCTTTGGGAGAAAAAGAAAAAATAAAATCTTAAAAAAAACAAACACAGCCTAGCTTTGTCTCCTATATTATGCCATATCTGAAAAAGAAAACATTTTGCCTCTAAGATATGTGATTTTTTTTAAATAACTTAATTTTTTTATAGTTATAGAAATTAATTACACATATAGATACGCATTATGGAGAAAAACATTTCAAGCCGTAGTCACAGACTCTAATTTACCTATTGTACTTGAAAAAAAAGAGCCTAACATGCTTCATTTTACTCTACAATATTAAACACATGTGATATAGTTAAAACACATGCCAAGGACTTTAGTTAGGGTTCCTCTACTAACCTAGCATATTTTAATTAACATTCATTCATTCATTCAACAATGCTTGTGTAGTGCTTACCTACTACTATAATGACTGTCCACCAAGCACTTTTCCCAGCCCTAAAAGTGGAGTATTTATATACCATAATCACAATCATAGCTACATATGTCCTCTCCCCAGATTCTGAGTTCCCTGAGAACACTGTCCCTGTGTTCACATCATGCAGCACAGGGCCTCACACCTACTAGTATTCATTCACAGGATAAATATGAGGTATGTGGCCAATATCAAGTATAAAACACTCTAAGAATTTACAATCTAGATAGAGATGTACATAAATAACCTCACTGAAGTAATTCAAGATAAATATAACATGACTGGTACAGACTATGAAATTACTAGAAATTTCAAGGACAGAGACACTGAAGAAAATTATTTATAAATATAATTCTGATATTCCATCAAGTGGTGGCTTTCACTTTTTCTTTTAAGCAAAGAACCATACACCCAACTGATATCCTACACAAAACCCCAATATATAAGACAATTAGATGGAGATTTGCTCCAGTTAAAGTAGTAACACCTCCCACCACCAAAAAAAAAAAGAAAAGCCCAAAACAGTCCCAGATGCACCTCCACGGACTTCTGGAACTCCACAAATTAAGGATCAATTCTACCTCCAAAATACTTCTCAAATATGCTTTCCCTCAGCACCACTAGGCTGGCCTTACAAGAAATGTTAAAGGGACTTCTTTATGCTGAAACAAAAGAGCACTAATTAGTATCAGGAAAACATACAAAAGTATAAATCTAACTGGTAAAGGTAAATACATAGTTAAATTCAGAATAATCTAACGTTGTAAAGGTGGTGAGTTAATCACTTATAAACCTAGAATGAAGGTTAAAAGACAAAAGCAGTAACAATAACTACAATAATTTCTTAATGGATATATAACATAAAAAGATGTAAACTGTGACATCAAAAACACAAAATGTAGGGAGTGGGGAGAGTAAAAATGAAGAGCTTTAGAATGCTTTTGAACTTAAGTTTTTATCAACTTAAAATAGACTGTTATAAAATATTTTATGTAAGCCTCATGGTAACCACAAAGCAAAAACCTATGGTAGATACACAAAAGATAAAGAGAAAGGAATCTATGCATACCATTACAGACAGGCATCAAATCATAAAGGAAGAGAGCAAGAGAAGGAGAAAGAAACAAATCACAAAACAGCCAGAAATCAATTAATGAAATGGCAATAAGTCCATACCTATCAATAATTACCATAAATGTAAACGGACTAAATTCTCCAATCAAAAGACATAAAGTGGCTGAACGGGTAAAAAAACAAGACCCAACTATATGCTGCCTACAAGACACTCACTTCAGCTTTAAGGACACATATAGACTGAAAGTAAAGGGATGGAAAAGGATATCTCATGCAAATAGAAACCAAAAGAAAGCTGGGGTATCTACTCTTATAGCAGACAAAATAGACCTTACAACAAAGACTGTACTAAGAGACAAAGAAGGTAATTTTATAATGATAAAAGGCTCAATCAAAAAAGAGGATATAAAATTTGTGAATATTTATGCCATCAACATAGAAGCACCAAAATATGTAAAGCAATTATTAATCGACCTAAAGGGGAAAACAGGCAGTAATACAGGAAAAGCAGGGAACTCCAATACCCCACTTTCATCAATGGATAGATCATCCAGAGAAGAATATCAATAAGGAAACAATGGACTTAAATGTTAGACCAGATGGACTTAACAGACATTTACAGAACATTCTATTCAAAAGTAATAAAATACACATTCTTCTCAAGTGCACACAGAACATTCCCTAGGATAGATCATATGTTAGGCCAAAAACAAGTCTTAACAAATTTAAGAAGACTGAACTCCTATCAAACATCTTTCCCAAAAACAATGAGATGAAACTAGAAATTAATCACAAGTAAAAAACTGGAAAATTCACATATACTTGGTGATTAAACAACATGCTACTGAACAACCGATGGGTCAAAGAAGAAATCAAAAGAGAAATTGAAAAATAGATTTGAGACAAATGAAAATGGAAATACAACATACCGAAACATACAGGATGCAGAAAAAGGAGTTCTAAAAGGGAAGTTCATAGTGGTAAATACCTACATTAAGAAACAAGAAAGATTTCAAATAAACAACCTAACATTAAAGGAACTAGAAAAAGAAGAATAAACAAAGCCTAAAATTAGTAGAAGGAAGGAAATAACAAAGATCGGAGTGGAAATAAATGAAATTGAGACTAAAAAGACAATAGAAAAGATGAACAAAACTAAGAGCTTGTATTTTGAACAGATAAACAAAACAGACAGACCTTTAGCTACACTCACCAAGAAGAGAAGAGTGAGGATTCAAATAAATAAAATGAGAAATGAAAGAAATGTTACAACTGATACCATAGAAACATAAAGGATCATAAGAGACTACTTAGGAACAATTATACATCAACAAATCAGAGAACCTAGAAGAAATGGATAAATTCCTAGAAACACACAACTTACCACAACTGAATCAAGAAGAAACAGAAAATCTGAACAGCCCAATTACTAGTAAGGAGATTGAATGAGTAATCAAAAATCTCCCAAAACAGAAACGTCCAGGACAAGATGGCTTAACTGGTGAATTCTACCCAACACTTAAGGAAGAATTAATATCAATCCTTCTCAAACTCTTCCAAAAATGGAAGAGAAGGCAACACTTCCAAACTCATTTTATGAGACCAGCATTACCCTGATACCTAAACCTGACAAGGACACCACAAAAAAAGAAAGCTACAGGCCAATATCCCCAATGAGCATAGATGCAAAAATTCTCAACAAAATATTAGCAAACCAAATTCAACAATACATTAAAAGGATCAGACATCACGACCTAGTGGGATTTATTCCAGGATGCAAGGATGTTTCAACATTTGCAAATCAATTAATGCTATATACCACACTGACAAAATGAAGGATAAAAATCATATGATAATCTCAATAGACACAGAAAAAGCACTTGACAAAACTGAACATCCATTCACGATAAAAACTCTCAACAAAGTGGGTTTAGCGGGAACGTACCTCAACATAATAAAGGCCATATATAACAAGCCCACAGCTAACATCACCATTTCATCAATGGCAAAAAATTGAAAGCTTTTCCTTTAAAATTAGAAACAAGACAAAGATACCCATTCTTCCTACTTTTATTCAACATGGTACTGGCAGTCTTAGCCAGATTAATTAGGCTAAAAAAAAAGATATAAAAGGCATCAAAATCGGAAAGCAGTAAAACTGTCTCTATCAAAAAACTATTAGAATTAATGAATTCAACAAAGTTGTAGTACACAAAATCAATATACAAAAATCAGCTGCATTTCTATACACTAATAACATACTATCAGAGAAATTAAGAAAGTAGTCCAATTTAAAGCTGCATCAATAAGAATAAAATATCTAGGGGCTAGCCGAGTGGCACATTGGTTAAGTTGCATGCTCTGCTTTGATGGCCCAGGGTGTGCAGGGTCACATCCTGGGTGCGGACCTACATACCACTCATCAAGCCATGCTGTGGTGGCATCCCCCATACAAAATAGAGGAAGACTGCCACAGACGTTAGCTCAGGGACAATCTGCCTCAAGCAAAAAGAGGATGATTGGCAATAGATGTTAGCTCGGCACCAATCTTCCTCACAAAAACACGAAACAAAACAAACGAGGAATAAATTTAACCGAGGAAGTAAAAGATCTATACATTAAAAACTATAATATATTGGTGAAAAAAAAATTGAAGAAGCCACAAATAAATGGAAAGCTATTCCATGTTCATCGATTGGAAGAATTAATATTGTTAAAATGTCCATACTACCCAAAGCAATCTATAGATTCAACGCAATCTCTATCAAAATTCCAATGGCATTTTGCACAGAAATAGAACAATCCTAAAATTTGTATAGAACCACAAAAGACCCTGAAGAGCCAAAGCAATCTTGAGAAAGAAGAACAAAGATGGGGCCACCACACTTCCTGATTTCAAACTACCTTACAAAGGTATAGTCATCAAAACTGCATGGTACTGGCGTAAAAACAGACATACAGATCAATGAAGCAGAATAGAGAGCCCGAAATAAACTCATACATGTATGGTCAATTAATTTATGAGAAAGGAGCCAAGAATATACAATGGGGAAAGAATAGTCTCTTCAATAAATGGTGCTGGGAAAACTGGATGGCCACATGCAAAAGCGTGACACTGGACCACTATCTTACACCATACAGAAAAATCAACTGAAAATGGATTAAAGACTTAAACATAAGACCTGAAACCATAACTCCTAGAAGAAAACACAGGGGATAATTTCCTTGACATCAGTCTTGGCAGTGATTTTTAGGATTAGACACCAAAAGCAAAAGCAACAAAAGCAAAAATCAACAAACAGGACTACATCAAACTAAAAAGCTTCTGTACAGCAAAGGAAACCATGAACAAAATTAAAAGGCAACCTACAGAATGGGAGAAAATATTTGTAAATCATCTATCTGATAGTGGGTTAATATCTAAAATATATAAAGAACTCATCCAACTCAAGAGAAAAAAAAAGCAAACAAACTGACTAAAAAGTGGGCAGATAACCTGAACAGACATTTTTCCAAAGAATGGCCAACAGGTACATGAAAAGGTATCACTAACATCACTAATCATCAGGGAAATGGAAATCAAAAATCACAATGAGATATTACTTCATACCTGGTAGAATGGCTATCATCAAAAAGAAAAGAAATAAGTGTTGATGAAGATGTGTGGAGAAAAGGAACCCTTGTGCACTCTTGGTGGGAATATAAATTGGTGCAGCCACTATGGAAAACATTATAGAGGTTTCCTAAAAAATTCAAAATAGAACTACCATATGATCCAGGATTTCCTCCTCTGGTTATTTATCTGAAGAAAACAAAATCACTATCTCGAAAAGATTATCTGCACCCCCAGGTTCACTCCAGCATTGTTTACAACAGCCAACACATGGAAACAACCTAAGCATCCATTGACAGATGAATGGATAAAGAAAATGTGGTGTATATATGCATATATATATACAATGGAATATTTTTCAGCCATAAAAAAGAAGGAAATCTTGCCATGTGCAACAACATAGAGCTCGAGGGCATTATGCTAAGTGAGATAAGTCAGACAGAGAAAGACACATATTGTATGATATCAAACATATGGAATCTAAAAGAAGAAAAGAACTGGGGCCAGCCCAGTGGAGTAATGGTTAAGTTCATGAGCTCTACTTTGGTGGTTCAGGTTCACAGGTTCAGATCCCAAGTGCAGACCTACACACCACTCATCAAGCCATGCTGTGGAGGCATCCCATATACAAAATAAGAGGAAGACTGGCAAAGATGTTAGCTAAGCAACAATCTTCCTCAAGAAAAAAGAGGATGACTGGCAACAGATGTTAGCTCAGGGCCAATCTTCCTCACCAAAAAAAGAAAAAAAGAAAGAAAAAAGAACTCAGGGATACAGAGAACAGACTGGAGTTGCCAGAGGCAGGGTGTGGGGAGTGGGAAAAATGGGTGATGGTGGTCAAAAGATAACTAAGCCCTGGGGATGTAATGCAGAATATGGTGACTATAGTTGTTAACAATCTGTTGTTAGTGCCGTCAAGTTGATTCCAGCTCCTAGCACCCCTGTGTCCAGCAGAGCAGAACCCTGCCTTGTCTTTTTATGCCATCCTCTTACCTTCTGGCGCTGTATCAGACAATGCTCCACTGCTATTCATAGGGTTTTCATGGCAAATTTTTTTGCAAGTGGGTGGCCAGATCCTTTTTCCTCATCTGTCTCAGTCTGGAAGCTCCACTGAGACCTGTCCACCACGGGTGACCCTGCTGGTATTTCAAATACCAGTGGCAGAGCTTTCAGCATCACAGCGACATGCAGCCACCACAGTATGACAACCGACAGACAGGTGGTGTGATTCCCTGACCGAGAAACGAACCTGAGCAGTGGTGAAAGTGCTGAATCTTAACCACTAGACCACCTGGGCTGGCTACAGTTAACAAGATTATATTGTTTCCTCAACAGCTGCTAAGAGAGTAGATCTCAAAAGCGCTCATCACAAGAAAAGAAATTGTAACTAGAGTGGTGATAATGGTAACTAAACTTATTGTGGTAATCATTTCACAAAGTCTACATATATAAAGTCATTATGTTGTATACCTAAAACTAATACAATATGTCAATTACATGTGACTTTTTAAAAAAATGTTTTCCCATTCCAACTACCACTCTAGAACAAGACACTTATAGGCTCTTGTAGGCTCTGCTATGTCCTCCTGATTGACATCAAGGCCTATACTGTACCTAACATATAATATAAGCTCAATGAATATTTTGTGGAACAGGCTAACATGAGCAGTTTATTAAATAAAGATGTTCATTTACATTAACAAACTACATTACTATATTTAGAAGAACATTTCAATTTCTTATACAGTCTTTGTTGTTCCAAATAATGTTTATCATTTTTAGAAGCTGTGTTCAAGTCAGAAATCCTCAGCTTTGTGATTTTTCCCAAAGTACAAAGTAAATTCTATCCTTTTCTTTGGTTTTATGCTTAGGGGATAAAACCAAATAAAAAATATAATTTTATACTGATGCAATAAATGGAACCACCTTAATTAATAGGATATCTAAAATAAGTGGCGGGTCTTTCTACCAATTATGATTCAATTGGAAACTTCCAGCCTTTAGTCTACTACATCCTTTCAACAGCACTAGCAGGCGACGAGAGCAATTCAGCACTACAATTTGGTCCTTAAACGTTTTGCTTTGCTTCTCCTACAACGAATCCTAAAATTAACCATAAAATTTTTGGAACAAATAGTTTACATAAAGGAAGGCACTTAAAAATGCTTTTTATTTTAAAGAGCTATAAATAAAGTGTTAACAGAAATGAAGAAGATTAAAGATAAACACCACAGAAGTCCTCCTGAAGTACAGCGCATTTTAATAGGAATAAAATTAGTATGACATTTCCTAAAAGGTGTCTGTATGACTAATTTTCTCAAATAATTTCCCCTCTTTCCTCCAAATATTTTCCCCAAAATGGGTATAAGTGAATATGCCTTTATTCATCTTGAAGAGTTTCGCTTCATTTTATTAAATCCATCTATGCACTTAGACCAGAGCACCTGTACCAACCATGCCACTCCGACAGCCCCTGCCAGGCTCTACACCAACACAGAACCCAACCACAAGTGACTGACCCAGATAGGACTATCTGATCTAAAGGTAGTCAGTCCACAGGCTGGCCTGGCCAGCAACCCTTGGTGCAGCTCATCACATATAAGAGTTATTAGTTGAGCCAATCAGCTTCCCTCACTCAGGAATCTGAACAAGGATATACTAAGAAAATGATGCAGTTAGAAGAAAAAAACAAAAGCTAAAGTATAAATACCAAAGGAGCTTTGATAACCAGTGAGTGTGCCATATTATAAACATTTAGGAGTAAAAAGAAGCTATAAGGCAAAGAAATGATATACTCAGTAGTAGGTGAAGAAGCTAGAAAGTAGTAAGTTGAAAGCAGAGCAAATGCATAAAAAATAGCTGGGACGATCCAATTCCGGAGAACTAAAATGAAACCCATACACGCCTTGTTGCTGAGGACCTCTAAAGAGGAAACAAGTGATTAAAAGACAAGATTATGATGCTCAAAACTTTCCAAAGTAGGCAGAGTAGTTAGTAATGACAATTTACAGATGAATAAACAAGCCCAGATAGAGATCAAGATCATATTGTTTCTAAGTCATGGAAAAGGGATCGAAATCCAGGTCTCGTAACTCCTGGTCTAACACTATTGCTATTTCATTGCACTGTTTCTCTGGCTTATGTCTAAGGCTTTCAACCATACCTCCTCACCCTACACATACACCTTTCAAGTACACATTTGGGTCTTGTACATTTTATAAGGAGAATGATCAAGTCGTTCCTTCAGTCCAACCAAATGACCCAATGATCCTGCAGAGTTATTGATACAATGCTTGCAAATAGTCTTGATACCCCCAAACCAACACAGCTAAAAAGGTGACAGATAAACGGAAATACAAGAGAAGCACATGGTTCACTCTTTCCCAGAAAATATCTCTGAAACAATCCCAGATGATAAATACATATCAAACACCATGCTTAACAGTAACAACACTTCAGAGCTACTCACAAACAGACCAGTGCTAGCCTATGCACTAGAATAGTTAATAATAGGTATAAATAAATAAATTGAGAATAAGAGTTTAGAAACTTTCATAGTGATCTGACATAATTACAACATTTTTTATTACATTTTTAAAAATATTAGTCTGCACTAGATTAAAAATTTAGGGGAGAAAAAGTCCTTTACCACAGAAAATGTGAGAAGCACTGCTAGACTATCTGAAACTGAAGTAGTTTTACTACACAGCCATATGAGAACACGAGAGTTTCTCATATCGTTCACCAAAACAATACTTCCAAAACCTACACTTCCGAATTTAAAAAAATTTTCAACAAGCCAATAATGTAGTAAGAAACCAGTGCATCGTTCAAAAAAGACTAGTTTTTAAATTTGTTCTCTGGAAACTATTTACTGTATACTGCTTAATCACATGGAAAAGTAATCTTTCTATTTTATTCCAGGCTATAGAGAAATGAAAACTGATATCTTGTGGCCCAGGATAAATTTATGAAAAGAGAAACTTTTGAAAAATGAAAATTTTTTAAAGATATGGAACACAGATTTCCCAAAGTGTGACACTCGCTTAAATGTGGAGACAGGGATATGCAAGAACATGAGTGGATGGCTAGAAATTCAGTATGAAAACATAAATTTAATAATGGCATTGTATCACATTAAGAAAATTTTCATATTTTTTCGGGAGGCAAAGTGAAGAGTGTGTGGGTGAAATAACACAGTGCCCAGATTTGCTTTGCAATATTTCAGCAAAGAAAAAGCAGAAGAAGAGGAGAAGGAGTAGGACTCGGGGGACGAGAGGAGACAGAGGAGCAGCAGCAGCACTGGCGGCACCAGCCAGGGCAAGAGTCAGCAACCGCTGCAGCCCAGCAATGGGCGCATACTACATTCTTCTCCTACAAGTCAGTATGCTCGAAATTTTCCTGATAAACAAATGAATGAATCAGCTAGAAATAGCTACATTTCTGAAAAAATCAATTTAAGAAAGTATTTCATTCTATCTATAACCCCTTAAAATTAAAAAATCATGTATTCATGTTCTTTGACAGATTTTACAAAGTGCCAACAAGGAAAATACTAAAAAGGACTTCAAAAAAGAATGTCAGAAAGCACGGAGATGTAGTTCAAAGTGTAACTCACAGGTTCAAAGTCATATTTTTAGCTTTTTCCAAAGCCATCAAAGTAACAAATATCTGCCTTTAAAGATAACTTAAGAGCCTTTGTCTTTGCCATATAAAGTTTAATTTCCCAAAGTGGTCAATTAGAGCTTGGTAACATCCTCTTCATCGGATAAAGCCTGGGGATGTCACAGAAGACTTCTCTAGCACCTCCTCCCTGCTTTGTTACCTATAATTCAACAATTCATTGATTTTTGGTTTTTTTCATTTAAGATTATCAGAGATCATGACTGATAAAAATTTAAGAGAATACTATGATAGTAACATGACACAATGCAATCACTATCACCAAAAAGAAATCTTCCAAATTACTGATTTCTTGATAGACAGGAACCAACCATGCACAAACCTTGATTTCTAAGAATTTAAACAACCGAATAAAAAGTGAATTCCAAAATATTCTTCACTTAAGAGAAAAACAATAAACAATGCTCTATTTTACTTTTACATATTTATTCTTAAGCGGCATCAAAAGGGCCACACAATACCACCTCCCAGAAAATAAAAATGCTTGATGTGGAATATTTACTATTATTCTTTGAGATAGCACCATTCCTCAATCTTTTCTCAAAAAGTGAAAACGCCATATATGATGAATAATTTTAAAACCAACCTTAACCTCCTCCAAAGAGTCTATCTTACAATCTTTAAAGGCATATTATTAACATTTTTTGCAATGTTCCCTCCCATGACTCCAAGCAATCAACCAGAAATTTAGGAACCAACATCCTAGAAATCAGGCTTCGAGTTGGTATAACCTAGCATATAGTACACAATGCACACAACTTTTCTGGGAGAAAAGAGGATCAAACAGAGGTAATTTTTAAGACTTTCAAGAAGTCTCCTAAACACAGGTTCCAAGTAGACTTTTTTTTTTTTAAACACTTGTGTTAGAAGTGGAGAAATAAATCATTCATTCAATCTACTGAATCTACTATTAGAATTTACTGAAATCTACTATTAGGCAGGTATCACCATGCTAGTAACTAATGATACAAAATTACTAAGACTTGATCCTTGTCTTATGGGAAGCTCAGGTAAGCTGAGACACGAGTGGAGGAGGGAGAGTTTGAAGAAAACAGTATTTCCTCAATGGCTGGTATGAAAAATAAAGCACTCCAAAAGTATTCCACAATGAACTATTCCAAAATGACTACAGGATCAACCTCATTTAACATTTGTATAACTCATCTAGAATAATAAACAAATACTGAAATATTCTAATATGAAGAAGACAGGGAAATGTAAAACCTAACAAAAATGAACACATAGAAAAACTAGAGAGATTATACAAAGAGATAAAAATTTACAATGCAGGTAAGCACAACATAATTTAATGGATAATATTCTCAAACTGTCAGAATTAAGTTCTTGAAAATCCTCACGGTAGGAAAATTCTTGGAGAAGGCACTCATAATCATTTTTTTAAATGGGATTGCAAGATAATCTACAAAGCTTCATGAATGTTTTACATTTACTAAAATAAAAACACACAGAATAAAGAATGCACTAAATAGCTACCAAAGGCATTTCCCTATTCTAAGTTGGTAATAAGCTATACTTTTCAATTTGTCTTTGAATTTAAAAGAAGACATACTCTTGAAGCTGAAATAGACATTAAAGGGGCCAAATCAGGAAGGGAAGAAAGTAGATAACTACTGGGAAGGACCCACCACCTCCCTTAGCTTGCAGCTATTTTCACTCGCATAGCCATTTAAGTTCAATTCTCAAAGTTGCTTAAACGTTTCTGACATTGGCATAAACGTTCTTACCTAGTGGGTCCCTGGAGCTTTAGGGTGTCAGTGAAACCCCCTAAAGTACATGACAAATTATGTATGTAAATATAAAATTTTCTGGGAAGAAGCTTCACGGTTTTCATCAGACTCTCCCTTGAACATCTCACCTTCCATCTGATGTGATCAAAGAGAGGTTAAGAATCAACCACCAACCAGATTTTTCTGCTTCCGACAAGTCAATAACCTGGGAATTCTCTCTATCCTTTGAATAAAGGACGGAATATAAGCTGTAGACTTCTTTCAAAAGCCTCTTTCCACTTTATTATTGGTTACAGTAATTCATTCACACCTTATCTGAAGGTCCATTTTTAGACTTTGCTCATGCGCTTTCTCACAATAGAGACCTATGAAAAACAAAGCTGTACCTATTAATTTCTACAAAAAGCTTTGCTTATTGAAATAATTTTGTTACGAAATTCTAGTCACCAGTTTTACAAATTAATAGGAATGCAATGTGATTCTACAGCTTTCTGGTCTCTGACCTGAAAGCTTTGCTTTCTTCCTTAGTATGTATTCCACAAGCTTGACGATGGGAGAGTCATTCTTAAACCCCCTTTGGCAAGAAGACTCCCATAATCTCTGGAGTCTGGGCTGACAATATGCCTTTCATTTTACACTGTCATGGCACTTTATGTGTAGCCTTCCTAGACCATCTACCTTGGCAGTAACATCTCTGACAGCACAAACAACATTCTTGGTAATCTCTTCTTGTCCAATATCATAAGAGCTACAAATACCACATGGTAATACACATAACTCAATGATAAAATATAATATATTTTCATGACACTTAATATGTATGTGACCAATCGCCTAAGAAGCAACTGGCAGAAGAACAAAGGTGGAAACAAGTGACCCAGATGTCCAGCAGAGGTTCTCAAAAACATACACAGTACAGAAGTAAATCTACATTCTATCTGAATTTCAAATAAGGCAAACTCATATATGAGAAAGGATTACTATACTCATAAAATAAGAGAAATCTGGAAAGAGGTCTGGTAGTCATTATACACTGTTTCCTGAAGAGTAACGTTTCCAATGTGCTGTTATAGTCAGAAAGGCCAACTGTAATAGTAGCCATTAACAGAAAGCATATTGGAAATAGAAAAGAAAATACTACCTAAGTCTATTTTGTACAAAACCATCTTTTGACAAGAGCCAGGCAATGCATATAAGTGAAAATAGAATTATGAGGAAGGTAAGGGGTGAGGGCCTTCCATATGAAAGTGAACTAAAAACCTTTGGAATCTTCAGCCTGGAAATAAGGCTGAAAGTTAACTGGCACAAAACACACAGATTCCAAAGGCAAGAGGTAGTGATGGAGTGTGAACACAGATTACTTCACAATGTGAACATAGATTATTTCACAAAAAAATAGAATAACCAAACCAGGGAAACTCTAAAATCTCTAGATTGGGGAAGAAAATAAAAGGAAATAATTTATAGCGTAGATAATACCAAAAGGTTCTTTCTTTTTTTTGTGTGGAAGCTTAGCCCTGAGCTAACTACTGCCAATCCTCCTCTTTTTGCTGAGGAAGACTGGTCCTGAGCTAACATCCGTGCCCATCTTCCTCTACTTTATATGTGGGATGCCTACCACAGCATGGCTTTTGCCAAGCGGTGCCATGTCCTCACCCGGGATCCAAACTGGTGAACCCCAGGCTGCTGAGAAGCAGAACGTGCGAACTTAACCGCTGCACCACCGGGCCGGCCCCAAAAAGTTCTTTCTTTATTTCTTGTCACAATAATCCTATGAGGAAAAAACTTAAAATATATTTCAACAAAAATTTATGAGAGAAAGATTAGAGTGCAAAATGTCCTTCCCATACTTAAGTTTAAAAATAAAGACTAATTGCATTTGGCAAAAATATCTTTATATATTAACTTCATATCTAATCTCTGTGAATGCAAAGTTTATTCTAAGTATTAAAAAACCCACAAGGAATTACTGAAGTTCACCAATATCAGGAAGACCTAATTTAATATGAGGTTACAGACAGTATTATTTGCACTTCCTGTTGTAGTTGTAAGTTATAAAACTTACAGCACCCACAAGATAAACATACTTATGAAAATAAAACATTCATTCTCAAAAAATGTAGACAGTAAGCTCTAGAACAAAATGTGATCAAACATTAAGCACTGTTTCTATAAAACATGGTGATCTCTTAAAAACAAATTATAAATACATAATCCAGATCCTTTCTCACCAAACAATGAGTGAAATACAGAAGAAATAAAATAAAAGCAAAGGGTTTAATTAAGGACTCCTTTACTTAAAGTCGACACCATTAGAAAAACGTACAACAGTTCACCTACTTTTAAATTACTTAGATATTTTAAGTAGTCATCAATTTGGGGGGCAAGATTCCACAATTCTGCAATTTCATAGGAATGTGTAGGGGGAAATAACTAATTTCATTCTCGATAAATTATCCTTACCCACCTACACATGTCAAGGAATATGAGGAGCGTTATTTTCTATCTTTGGTTATAATATAATGATGTAAAAGAATAAGAAAGCAAAGATATACAGAAAAATCCAGAAGGAAGTCTTATGACAACAAGCTCATCTAGAGCAGAGTCTCGTTTAAGTGTCTGCTAACATTCAAAGAACCATCAAAAAAAATGTGTTGGCAGTTAGTTACATCCAAGAGTAGAGCCTGTGGCAAGCCACCATGGTAAATTCTGGCCTGGTATACCCGGGAAACAAAGCATTCCCCCCATAGCATTCTCCAGATTTTTCTCTGCTGCTCTGCTGTAAATGAGGCACAAGAAATTCAGCTACTGCCATAATGAAATCACCTCAACCAAAAGCATGTATTAAATGTCTTTAACTTGACACTGTGGTATGAATATTGCATAAAGAAGTATAGTCAATTTCTGGTTATCTATAACCAGTGAAGAGGATAACGGAAAATCAAAATGGACAGATCATCCACTCAGCTGATTTAGAGTCATGACCCCACTCTGCACAACAGTGAAACTTGGCTAAAAAACAGAAAGTCGCCGTAACCTGGCTAAGAGATAACGGGTCCATTCAGTCAATTCAGGACTCCTCAGCCAGGGTTCCCCAGGATGTAGCTGCCATCCTGGAGGAAATCTGTGCCTGATTTTAGCTGGGCAGCAAAGTGCTCCAACGGGAGTCAGGAACAGAAGAACCAGAATGGCACTGCAGTTAAAAAGCTGGGAAGAAAGCTCCATGAAAAAGTCTTCTACTCTGTCATTAGAGAAGAGAGTTCTTATGCCAACTAAGAATTTGGGTATTCTTAATCTACTAATTTTTGTTGTTAAACCAACTAATTAATTTTTACTTTACTTCTTTTGACCTAAACAACAAATTTTGAAGTGAAAGTTATTGAAAGTGATTTAAAATAACCTGAAAACTGGAAGCAAAGTATCCAAAAGGATAGCATTCATTTATTTAATCTGTCCAACACTATAGAGTTACATAAAACCTTTTATTCAATGTAAATCACTAAATTTTGTATTCAAAAATGTGGAAATTTCATGACTAATACTTAACAGCTCATCTTTTGCCCAGTTTGGATTATACGTTATAAACCTAGAAAATCCTAATTAAAAAGCAACTTGATGGGGGGGTGAGGGCTGATACCTTGTTTTAAAATGAGCTCATTAATTCCATAGGATTAATAATTAAAAATCCATCTGTTTTGAATGACAATGTAAAACTGCTGCTGGTTCCAGTAGAGGGCATATTAATAAAAATAAATAGGGACCTGAAGAAAAGCTTACTGTATCCATGGTTAGACTCACAGATTGGTCTTCATCTTTATTTTGGATAAATTTTATAAATATATACTACTTAAGGTAAATAAAGAAACAATAGAAACATACATTTATTTAACAGTGCCCTTACAGAAACAGTGCAGATTCTTCAAACAAACTGATAACCCCTTGTACTGATGTGCAATGTTCATTTTACACTGAATTTATTAACCCCAAGCAGACAGCTCACTTTCAGACTATCTGCCCAAGAACATCATTGCCCAGCTCTGGAGAATTTTCTCACTTCCTCTATTGACCCTGCATGACCTACATCCATTTAAAAACTGGAAGGGGAAAAAACCATCTTGTAAAAAGAGAAGCCATAAAATCACCACTCACCTAGGGAACCATTTCTGCTGCTACAACTTGGTTACCTTGGGATTACCTTCTCTAGTCTCAGTTTCCTCATCTAAAAGAAATAGTCTAAAAAAAACCTTCTAGCCCTAAAAATTCTACCTCCATACCTCTCTGGGGTCTCCCAGCCACCTCTGAAAGTTATCAACCAGATAAACAAAAACTCACATAAGAAGAGCATTCCCAACACAGATGCACCAAGAATAAAGCTCTGCGGGAAACTAGAGCCCACCACAGCTCTGGGGAGGAGCAGGCAGAAGCTGCCCAAGTAGGCAATGATGCCAACGTGAGCAAATGCTCAGGTCCTTGAGGTGGGTTCATTTATTCTTTTGGAGCACAGTAATACGGCAAAATAGCAGGCACATCCATCAGTTTTTAAAAAGTCAAAAGTGAAAAACGATTTAAAAAATAGTTTGGGTTTAAATGACTATACATCATGAAACTTATTCTCAAACAATTTAGAAACAGAATTAGAGCTAGAATGAGTTCCATATTCATTTTATAGATGAGGACAATGAGATTCAGAAAGGTCGATCCAGAATTTTTCTATGCTTTTCTAATTTGTCTTTAATGTCATCTCCTATAATTTCAAATTAGTTTCTCCATGACAGAAATGAGAATCAAGTGAGAAGTGATTATTCTCGAGCTTAAAACTCAATCCATAAGTTAAAAATTAATAAGACTGAGTGCATACCTATGTTTCTACAACAGCAGCTAGGGTCAGCGTTAGTGTGCTTACTAAAATCCCCTGGGTCATGAGCTGTGAGCACTGTGTATGATGGGAGAATGTGCCCATGTCTGGGTGGACGGAGAAGGCCTTCCAAGGAAATGCCTTTACGTCAAGACCTCAGAGATGAAGAGAAGATAATGAGAGAGAGAAAAGAACATTTCAAGCAGAAGCAACCACATGTTCAATGCCCTGAGAGAGAAAAACGAACTGCAGAGGAGCTGTAAGCATGACTGGGCTGAGGAAGACGTGACTGACCAGGCAGGGAGCACCGGGTCATGGAGGGCCCTCAGAGCTCATCGCCATTCTGGATTGTATTCTAAACTGAAACAAGGCAGGTACTATCAGGTTTGCATGTTGGCTGCCACATAAAGAATGAATTGAAGGGGAAACTCCAGAAAACTATTAAAAAATGTATTTTATAATTTGAAAATGACTATTTTTCGCTTTCATATATTCAAAATCACATTCTGGGCCTCAGAAAACAACTTGTAGCAGTAAATAGCACAGTTAACAACTTACACTAAGTTCCAAACTATATTATTTAGCTGACACAATGATGTTGGTTTTAATTAAATTAGTTTTGAGGAATCCAAGAATACTACACACATTTACCAGAATTTTTATAAAGGGCTGGAAAAAAATTGTCAATGAATTCATCACTATTGGTTTCAATCATCTGAATCAATATTTAAGCAACACTTCAATTTCAAACATTTCCTATTACATACTTGACAAAAATTGTGCCATAAAGTCTAAGTTCATAAGAGGAAGAAAAAGACATTGGACAAGAGAATCAAATATTAAAATTACAATTATTTGGTAATTCCACACTCTTTGTCCCTCATACACTATATAATTAAAAGTTAATTTAATGTCATTCCAAAAACCTCTCATTTTGCCCGTGTTGGATACAGAATTCTTCCAGTGAGGAGGCCAAACAAAGTTCCTCCTACTTACATACTGCCAAGGACAAAAGGCAGACTCATCAAAAGATTCCCACCAAGAACTCCGCGACGTCAACTATTTCACTGATATACGTGTAAAAGAAAATTCCGTCTATACAGCCTTGATCCTTGGGAAATGGCTCATCTGTCAGGGATCTTCCATCCACCATTCAAAATGACGAACGAAAAACTGTGCAATGCAGATTGTTCACTTAGGGTTAACAATGTAATTTTATCAGTCAAAACCAACAGATAGAAAAGACTACTTATACATACATTCAGTCTCTGAATATATAATTCTATAAAATTAAGATACAAAGGTAAATGCTCTTTAAAATAACCTAAAAGAAAAAATGTCTTAATTTTATTGGGAATTAGGATGTTTATAAACAAACGGTTTAAGAACTAGTCTGGAAAAACAAGGCTAAAACTACCTTAAACAATAGATAATCATTAAAGAGTCTTCAGACATAGGTTAAAATATTCTTCGCACATAAATTTTTACATAACTTCACCCCTACCATTCTAACAGAGTATTATGCTCTAATAAGGACTATCCTAATCTTCGCCCAGCAATATTTTCAGGCTGATATTATTATTCTCATTTTCTTGAATAATATCCATACTCCAGGGCCATTTTCCTTCTCATATTCAATATCGTGCATGCTTGTATCAAGGTTCCTTTCTTCATATCCTGTCACAGTATCAATCACTGCCTCCTGTCCACTCAATCCACTTTTGATTTATCAGCTGCCGTCTTTCTGGACTCCATAACTCGACCCAAACCATTTTAACAAGACATTGACAAATAGCACCCAGTATCACATCAACCTGTTCCACTTAGTAAACTAAGAAACAGTAACTGTGACATCTCTGCATAAGTATTCCATTCTATTCCCTAGACTGATGTATATTAATGAGGAGATGGTATTTGAAATGCTTCTTCCACATCAGCATCTAACATGATCAAATTAGGAAATGGGATGATTTATTAAATTTTGTAGAGCTGAAATATTTCTTTATATCGCTATATGTGTGGTTTCAGAAAGTGAGCTGTTGCTTTCAATTTTTCTACTGAAGATGTGCCTGCATTTCACAGACGAATTATTGTCTTTAAAAAGATTGCAAGAAGGCAAAATGTTATTAAGCAAATGCTCAGTAAAACAAACTAAATCAGTTTTAAAATTCCTAATTTAATGTAAATCTTGGTTGTTTCACTGAAATTCAGTTTGTGATCTTATTAAGTCATATTTGCATCGTACTGTCTTGCTGTAGGACAGTTTTAAATTTATAGCATTACCAAGCAGCTTCACTTCTTGACTTTTAAGATATGTCCTCGATAAAATAATTGCTCTATAAGCACACATTTTGTTCTTATTTTCAGATATAAGACAAAATAAAGATCAATGGGTTAATAAAAAAAATAGAATAAAAATACAAAATCTACTATTTGAGTCACTTCCATAATTTTCATAATTAGATGTTAAAATATTTCTACTAAAGTGCTCCCCAACTTAAAGTCCAGTAGCTGTTTCACGGGCAGTTTAGACTTTAAACAATGAATTAGTTTTCACATCATATCTGTATATGAAAGGGATATTTAATATGTTCACCAAAAAAGTCAAAGCGGAAATGAGAAAGAATAAATGTAAAACTCGTATATTTTACTTATACAGATTTTCATCTTACCCCATCTTCTATTTTCTAGATATCCATATATTCTAAAAGTCAAACTCTACTCATTTTAAAACTGTAGGGTTTCCAAGTACAAAACTCACATTTAAGTCTAGATCTAAGCTAATCATAGCATACAGGGCATATATATTCAACAGTTTTCTAATAGAGCCACCAATGATTCCTTTTGGTTCATGGACGAATCAAAAGATTATAATTAACGAATTCTGAAGGAGCTCTAATTTCATCCATTGATTAGAAAACACCCATAAATTTCAATAGAGCAATGCAATGCAGGTGCTATATGAGAAGGCAGAAAACATTACAAAACCAAGAAAATGATAGATCATCCAGGAAAGAATTAATTGGGATTCCCAGATATTTACTACTTAGATTTTATTATGTGAACAAGGATCATATGTTTGTTCACTTCTACATGAAGAGTAATCTTACAGTTTTAAAGAGGCTAATCTAATTTCTAAATTAAACAAAAAATTCAGCATTATTCAAGTTGAAGAAATAACATGATAATACTACATTATTAAAATAAGGTAAATCTTTCTCCTTAATACTCAGAAAAGGACACCAGAAAAGGTAAAACATCAGAAATGCTATCCCTTCTTCCGTAAATAGATAATCAAGGCATGGAGAAAATGAGAATTAAACATATTTTTTAAATTTGTTAAACTAGGGGCCTGCCCAGTGGCGTAGTGGTTAAGTTCGCGCACTCCACTTCAGCAGCCCAGGGTTCACAGGTTTAGATCCCGGGCGTAGACCTACCCACCGCTCCTCAAGCCATGCTGTGACAGCATCCCACTCACAAAAACATAGAGGAAAATTGGCACAGATGTTGGCTCAGGGCCAATCTTCTTTATTAAAAAAAAAAAAGCAGGGTGGGAGCTGGCCTGGTGGTGTAGCAGTTAAGTTTGCACACCCTGCTTTGGTGGCCCACGGATCACCAGTTCGGATCCTCAGTGTGGACCTAAGCACTGTTTATCAAGCCATGCTGTGGCAGGCGTCCCACATATGAAAAAATAGAGGAAGATGGGCACAGATGTTAGCTCAGGGCCAACCTTCCTCAGCAAAAAGAGGAAGATTGGCGGCGGATATTAGCTCAAGGCTAATCTTCCTCAAAAAGAAAAAACCTGTTAAACTAGTAAAATAAGATAAAATAGAAGCAAACTCAAGTATACTGTGGTATATAATATATAGAAATAATAATTTAAATGATTTTTTAAAAAAATCTAACATTTTTACTGGCCTTTACAGTTTATAATGTACTTTCAATACACTTTTATTAGATAAATACATTTTCAAAAATCACATTACATTCTCTCTCCAATTAACAAACATTTCTCACATGTTCTACTTGTAATACCATGCTCTTAATGAAAATTTTACTAATTTTCTCTAATACACAATAATCAACCTCTTGCATAATATCCTTGACACTTGCAGTCTACAAAAAAACAATTAGTGGATTTAAACTGTCTCATTCAATGTTTGTCTCCTCTGTGTGGGAGTGTGGGAGTGTGTATGCACACCTGGTGTGCTTCTCTTATCATCCCACTTTAAATGCTTCTTGTGAGTAGAAACCTATACAGCACTAAAGGGAAAAGAAATCACAGAGATAGGGAAACCAAACCATACACTTTATGAAACAGAAAAAACGTATTTCAGAATTCAGTAATTCCTTCAAATTTATGTTAACTCTTCAAGCCTGGAGATACAATAACGTGTCGATATCTATGTACATAGACACATTTGCAGCATGAAGGAGAAACACAGGAAATGAAACAAAACAATTCATTAAAGAAATGGCTGATTTCAAATGTCATTCCTTGTGTTTATAAAATTCAGTAAAATAGTCTATATAAAATAATTGCTACATAAATGAGAGAAATAGAAATTTTATAAATAGATTTATAATTACCCTAGGAAAATCTAATATCAATAAAGGAAATTTCAAAATATTATTATTATAGTTCCTACTGAGAACATATATTATGTTCATACATATGTACTTAGAGAATGCACAATTTTAAGAAATCGCCTGAGTCAATGATCACCTCACGTCACACCAAGGGTCTTCAATATGACTCGTTGAATCAAAATCAAAACATATATCTATTAAGAAAAAAGATTCATGCTAAAGAGCCCAGAGAGTCAATAATACCAGTAAAGACTTGTCTAGGAATGCCTACTTCATGACTACATCTGTAAAAGTCCTGAATGCTAGCTACACTCAATGGGTTGTCTGGATATAGTATAATACATAGCATTATTTTAGCTCCCTGTGAGGCAATAAGAAGAAAATCAAGATGACTGTGGAGTCTTCAATACAAAGAAGTGACTAACAAAGTTAGAAAACAAATCAAGAGATGAGTGAGAACAAAAAGAGATGAAAATTTATTAGAAAATAAACCATAATCATCTCAATGGATAAGAAAAAGCACTTGACAAAAATCAACACCTACTGTTGATAAAAACATTCTCAGCAAACAAGAAATATGGAGGGTTCTTTTTCAGTTTTATAAAGGGCAGTCACAAAATACCTACAGCTAACATCAAATTTTAAGGTGAAAGACTGAATACTTTCTCCTAAGACAGAGGAAATGGCAAAGATGCTCAGTCTCAGGACTTTTCTTCAGCACTGAACTGGAAATCCAGGACAATGCAGTGAGCCAATAAAACTGAAAAGATGACATACAGTTTAAAAAAGAGAAGTAAAACTGTCTCAATTTTCAGGTAAAATGATTGTTTACACAGAAAATCCTAAGCTATACTCAAAATATTTACAAGAACTAATAAAAGCAGCAAGGTTACAAGATTTGAAATAAATATACAAAAACATATTAAATAGATATTGTGCAAAACATATAATATACAAAATATATAATATGTAGTCAATTAAATTTCTATATATTGGCAGCAAATTATTGGAAAATGAAATTTAAAAATAATTCCTTTTCAATAGTAACAAAAATTAAAAATAAATTTAGCAAAATATGCAAAACTACTACATTAAAAACTACAAAACATTGTAGGAAAAATAAAGAAAATCCAAATAATGGAGAGAGATAACACGTTTGCAGATTAGAAGACTCAATTTGCTATCATGTCAATTCTCCGACTCTACTGATTCAAATGACCCCCTTCCCAAAGCCGGCACGGCTCAGCTTAGCTCTCAGCTTCTCCTTTGGAGGGTGTGAGGGTAGAGAAAACCGGAACATGCATCCAACATTCCAGCTTTTTGGAGCACTACCCAAGGGGCTGGTTTCTATCTTTCCAGACTCAGAATGCTAATGGAATCAGGATAGTCTGGATGACTGGGAGCTGCTGAAAGCAAGGGGGAGAGGCAGTGGTTTGCTGGGGAACCAGAAGACTTGTGGTGCAGCAAAAAGTGGCCAAAGTGGCTCAGTACAACCAGAAGAAGGAGCCTGACTTGAAACGTCTACTTCAGGAGAGAGGGAGAAGAGTGGAACACGCATCCAGTGTTCCAGGCTTTCAGAGACTTGCCCGAGAGAAAGGTGTATGTCTTGCCTGATTCAGAGTGCTGATGGGGAGCTGGCATACTTTGGATGCCTGGGGTTCACTACAACAAAGGGGAGTGGGGTTGCTTGTTTTCTATAGCATCAGAGAACCTGAATTATTGCAGATATACACCAGAGAGAGCAAAAGATTACAAGCTCCTGAAAAAGAAGTTGGCAAACTTCAAAATGAGAAATTACACACACAAGTCTAGAGAAATTGCAGCCTCCAGAAAAAGGTTTCATAGGCTCCCAAAATCTCTAGCCAGACTGACTGGTGAAGGTATTTCCCTGCACAAAGCAAGTCCCTAAGACTAGGAGAGGTGGCTGTTTTTTTAAATTTACAAAACTCAGCAAAATATTACAAAGCATATGAAGAAAAAGGGAAATAAGACCCAAACAGAGTAACAAAATACATCTCCAGAAAACCATTCAAAAAAAGGGGGATCTATGAATTACCTGACAAAGAATTCAAAATAATTATCCTAAAGAAGTTCAATGATATATAAAAGAACACAGATGTATAACTAAACAAAATCAGAAAAACAATACATGAACAAAATAAGAATATCAACAATGAGACAGAGACTATAAGAAAGATGCAAACAGAAATGCTGGGGCTGAAGAAACAATAACTGAATTGAAACATTCACCAGTGTGTTAAACAGGAGACTGGATCAAGAAAACAAAGAATAAGTAAACTTGAAAGACAGATATTTTGAAATTATTAAATCAGAGGAATAAAACAAAAAACAATAGAGAAAAGAGGAAAAGGCCAAGGAAATTATGGGACACAAACAAGCCAAACAATATATGTATTATAAGAAGTTCCAGAATGAGAAATGAGAGAGAAAGGGACAGAGAGAGCTTAGTTGAAGAAATAATGGAGGAAAACCTTCCCAAATGTGAGGAAGGAAATGGATATTCAAATTCAAGAAGTTCAAAGGACTCCAACTGGGGAACCCAAAAAGGCCCACGCTAAGACTCACTTTAAATAAACTGTCAAAAGTCAAAGACAAGGAGAGAATCTTGAAAGCAGCAAAACAAAAGTGACTTGTCACATACAAGGGAGCTTCCATAAGATTATCAGTGGTTATGTCAGAAGAGACCTGACATGCCACAGAGGAGTGGGATAATATATTCAAGCACTAAAAAAAAAACCCTGCAAACAAAGAATATTATAACCAGCAAAACAATTCTTCAAAAATGAAGAAGAGCGGTGACCAGCCCAGTGCCGCAGCAGTTAAGTTCATGCGCTCTGCTTTGGCAGCCCAGGGTTCACAGGTTTGGATGCAGGTGCAGACAAGCCATGCTGTGGTGGCATCCCACATACAAAATAGAGGAAGATTCACTCAGGGACAATCTTCCTCAAGAAAAAAAAGAGGAAGATTGGCAACAGATCTTAGCTCAGGGCCAATCTTCCTCACAAAAAAAAAATGAAGAGGGGCCAACCCCATGGCCGAAAGGTTGAAGTTCTGCTCTCTCCACTTCGGCAGTGAAGGTTCATGGGTTTGGATCCTGGGTGTAAACCTACTCCACTCGTTAGCCATGCTGTAGAGGTGTCCCACATACAAAACAGAGGATGATGGGCACAGATGTTAGTTCAGGGCTAACCTTTCTCACCAAAAAAAAAGAAGAAGAAATAAAGACGTTCCCAAATAAATAAAAGCTTGAGAGATCTCATCACCACTAGACCTGCAAGGAAGTCCTGCAAATTAAAATGAAAGGATACTACACAGTAACACAACAGCTACAAAAATATAACTCAGTAGTAAAGGTAAATATATAAATAAATACAGAATACTGTAATATTGTAATGGTGATAGGTAAAGCAATTTTAATTCTAATATAGAATTTAAAAGACAAAACCGTAAAAAATAACTAACTATAACACTATGTCAATGGATGCACATTATATGAAGAAATAATTGTTTAACAAAATGTCAACAATTGAAGAAGATATGTAAAGGGGACACTAATTCTTTATACTACCCTTGTAAGTATTCATTACAGTTGAAAACATCAGAAAATAAAAAGGTTCCTATATACCAGTAACAAACTAGTGTAATTTAAAACACAATGCCATTTACATTAGCACCCAAAAAAGTAAGTACTTAGGTTTAAATCTAACAAAATATGTACAACACCTATTTTAGAAAAATTACAAAACTCTGATGAACAATATCAAAGAAGAGCTAAGTAAATGGAGAGATATTCCATTTTCATCGATATGAAGACAATATTGTCAAGACAACAGTTCTTCCTAACTGATCTCTAGATTCAATGCAATCCCAATCAAAATCCCAACAAGTGATTTTGTGGATATCAACAAATTGATTCTGAAGATTATATGGACAGACAAAAGACCCAGACTAGCCAACACAACACTGAAGCAGAGCATGCTGGAGGACTGACATTAGTAGACTTCAAGGCTTACTATAAAACTACAGTAATCAAGACACTATGGTACCGGCAAAAGAACAGAAATTAATCTTAATGGAACAAAACAGAGAGCCCAGAAACAGACTCAGATAAACAAAATCAGCCGTTCTTTGAGAAAGGAGCAAAAGCAATACAATGGAGCAAAGATATTCTTTTCAACAAATGGTGTTGGAGCACTTGGACATACACACGCAAAAAAAATTAATCTAGACACTGACCTTATACCTTTCACAAAAATTAACTCAAAATGGATCACACACTAAGTGTAAACCAAAAACTATAAAATTTCTATGAGATAAAAGAGGAGAAAACCTAGATGACCTTGGATATGGTGGTGACTTTTTCTTTTCTTTTCTTTCTTTTTTTTTTTTTTGAGGAAGATGGGCCCCGAGCTAACATCTGTTGCCACCCTCCTCTTTTTCCTTGAGGAAGATCATCGCCGTACTAACAACTGTGCCAATCCACTTGGGATGCTGCCACAGCATGGCTTGACAAGCAATGCTACGTCCATGCCCAGGATCCAAAGCTGTGAATCCCAGGTCACTGAAGCAAAGTGCGCAAACTTAACCACTACGCAACTGGGCCGGCCTGATGGTGGTAACTTTTTAGATACAACACCAAAGGCATGATCCATGAAAGAAATAATTGATACACTGGGCTTCTTTAAAATTTAAAACTTCTTTTAGCTGGAGCAATTAGGCAAGAAAAAGAAATAAAGGGATACAAATTGCAAAGGAAGAAGTAAAACTGTCACTATTCAAAAATGACATGAAAACCCTAAAGAATCCACCAAAAAACTATTAGAAATAATCAACGAATACAGGAAAACTGAAGGGTACAAAATCAACATACAAAAATCAGTTGTGTTTGTACATACTGATAATGAACTAGCAGAAAGAGAAATCAAGAATATAATTCCATTTACAATCACAACAAAAAGAACAAAACACCTAGGAATAAATTTAACCAAGGAGGTAAAAGACCTGTACACTGAAACTAAAAGACATTACTGAACAAAATCAAAAAAGACATAAAGAAATGGAAACATATTCCACGCTCATGGATTGGAAGAATAAACATGGTTAAAATGTCCATATTACCTTAAAACAATCTACAGATTCACTGCAATCCCAATCAGAATCCCAATGACATTCCTCAGAGAAACAGAACAAAGAATCCTAAAATGTGGCTGGAACAACAAAAGACCTCAAATAGCCAAAGCAATCCTGAGAAAAAAGAACAAAGCTGGAGGTATCACATTCAAATTATACTACAAAGCTATAGTAATCAAAACAGCGTGGTACTGGAAGAAAAACAGGCACACAGATCAAGGGAACAGAATTGAGAGCCCAGAAATAAAACCACACACCTATGGACAGTTAATCTTTGAGAAAGGAGCCAAGAACATACAGTGGAGAAAGGGAAGTCTCTTCAGTAAATGGTTCTGGGAAAACTAGACTGCAACATGCAAAAGAATAAAAGTAGACCACTATCTTACATCATACACAAAAATTAACTGAAAACAGATTAAAGGCTTGAATGTAAGACCTGCAACCATAAAATTCCTAGAAAAAAGTAAAGGCAGTACACTCTTTGACATCAGTCTTAGCAGTATCTTTTTGAATACATGTCTACTGAGGCAAGGGAAACAAATGAAAAAATAAATAAATGGTACTGCATCAGGCTAAAAAGCTTCTGCACAGCAAAGGAAATTACAAACAAAACGAAAATACCACCCACAAACTGGGAGAGAATATTGGCAAATCATATATCCAACAAGTGGTTAATTTCCAAAATATATAAAGAACTCATACAACTCAACTCAAAAGAATGAACAGCCTGATCAAAAAATGGGCACAGGCATTTTTCCAAAGAAGTTAAACAGATGGCCAACAGGCACATGAAAAGATGTTTGGCATCACTAATTATTAGGGAAATGCAAAGCAAAACTACAATGAGAAATCACCTCACACTCGCTGGAATGGCTATAATTAACAAAACAAAAAATAATAAGGGTTAGAGAGGACGTGGAGAAAAGGGATCCCTCATACAGTGCTGGTGAGAATGCAAACTGGTGCAGTCACTATGGAAGACAGTCTGGCAGTTTCTCACAAAGCTAATCATACTCTTATCATATGATGCAGCAGTGGTGCTCCTTGGTATTTACCCAAAGGAGTCAAAAACTTATGTCCACACAAAAACCTGCATATGGATGTTTATAGCAGCTTTATTCATAACTGCCCAAACCTGGAAGCAACCTAGATGCCCTTCAATAGGTTAATGGATAAACAAACTGTGGTACATACAGACAATGGAGTATTATATAGCACTAAAAAGAAATGAGTTATCAAGCCATGAAAGGACATGGAAGAATCTCAATTGCACATTACTAAGTGAAAGAAGCCAAGCTGAAAAGGCTACATATTGTATCATTCAAACTACATGGCATTCTGGAAAAGGCAAAACTACAGAGACAATAAAAAGATGAGTGGTTACCAGAGGTTGGGGAGAAATGAGGAGGGTGAATAGGCAGAGCAGAAAGGAGTTTTAGGGCAGTGAAATTATTCTGTATTAAATTATAAGGTCATACAGACATTACATGTCATTACACATTTATCTAAACCCGTGGAACATATAACAC
The DNA here is from genome assembly GCF_041296265.1 of Equus caballus. Classification (NCBI taxonomy): domain Eukaryota; kingdom Metazoa; phylum Chordata; class Mammalia; order Perissodactyla; family Equidae; genus Equus; species Equus caballus. Next base: position 11,168,359 of record NC_091702.1, on the reverse strand, counting down.
CAAGGGTGAACCCTAATGCAAACTATGGCTTAAACTTTCCAATCAAAAGATGCAGACTAGATAAATGGATTTAAAAAACAAGATGCCATTACATGCTATCTACAAGAGACTGACCTTAGAAATCAGCTGAAAGTGAAAGGATGAAAAAAGATATTCTATGCAAATGGTAACCCAAAGAAAGAGGGATGGACATAATTTATATTAGACAAAACAGACTTTAAGTCAAAAACTGTCATAAGATGTAAAGAAGGACATTACGTAATAGTAAAAGAGTCAATTCACCAAGAAAACATAACAATTATAAATATATATACACCTAATATCAAGGTATTCAAATATATGAAGCAAACATTGACAGAACTGAAGGGAGAAATAGAGTAAGACAATAAAAACATGAGAGTTCGATACACTACTTTCAATAATGTATAAAACAAACATACAGGAGATCTATAAGGAAAGAGAGGCCTGAATAACACTGTGGACCAATTGGACTGAACAGACACATACAGAACACTCCATCCAATACCAGCAGAATACACACTCTTCTCAAATGCACATGGAAAATCCTCCAGAGCAGATGAGATGTTAGGACACAAAACAAGTCTTAACAAAGTTAAGAAAATTGAAATCATATGAAGTATCCTTTCTAACCACATTGGAATGAAACTAGAAATCAGCAGCAACAGAAAAACTGGAAAATCCATAAATATGTGGAAATTAAACAACATACTCTTGAAAAACCAAGGGGTCAAGGAAGAAATAACAAAGGAAATCAGAAAATATTTTGAGACAAATGAAAATGAAAAGACAACATACCAAAACTCATGGGTTGCAACAAAAGCAGTCCTAAGAGGGTAGTTTACAGTGGGAAATGCATACATTAAAAAAGACAAGAGATCTCAAACCAACCACCTAACTTTACATCTCAAGGACCTAGAAAAAGAAGAACTACATCAAAGTTAGCAGAAGGAGGGATTAATGATGATCAGAGCAGAAATAATGAAATAGGGTATAGAAAAACAATTTAAAAAAAAATGAAACTTCAGAGTTTGCTACTCAAAAAGACCAATAAAACTGGCAAGCCCTTAACTAGATTAACTAAGAAAAAATGGAAACTCAAATAACTAAAATCAGATATGAAAGAGATATGAAAGAGGATATTACAACTGACACCAAAGAAATAAAAAGGATTATGAGATTACTATGAACAATTATACACCAACGAATTGGATAACCTAAAAGAAATTAATAAATTCCTAGAACTATACAATCTACCAAGACGACATCATGAAGAAATAGAAAATCTGAACAGATTTATAACAAGAGGACTGAATCAGTAATGAAAAACCTCCCAATGAATAAAAGCTCAGGAACAGACAGCTTCAATGGAGAAGTTTACCAAACATTTAAATAGGAATTAATGCCAATCCCTCTCAAAATCTTCCAAAAAAGTGAAGAGGACGGAACACTTCCAAACTCATTTTATGGGCCAGCAATTATTACCCTGATACCAAAGCCAGACAAAGATGCTACAAAAAAACTACAAACCAATATCCATGATGAATATTGATGCAAAAACTCAACAAAATACAAGCAAAACAAATTCAATAGTGCATTAAAACAATTATACACCATAACCAAATAAGATTTATCCCTTGAATGCAAGGATTGTTGAATATACAAAAATCAATAAATGTAATATACCACATTAACAGAATGAAGAACAAAAATTACACAATCATCTCAATTGATGTAGAAAAGCTCATTTGACAAAACTGGAAAGCATTCAACAAATTAGGAATAGAAGGAAACTACCCCAGCATAATAAAGGTCATACATCAAAGGACCAGAGCCAACATCATACTCAAGAGTGAAAAACTGAAAGCTTTTCCTCTAAGATCAAGAACAAGACAAGGATGCCCATACTTGCTACTTCTATTCAACATAGTACTAGAATTCCTAGCCAGAGCAATGAGGCAAGAAAAAGACATTAAAGGCATCCAAATTGGAAAGGAAGAAGTAACATTATCTCTGTTTACAGATGACATGATTTTATATGTAGAAAATCCTAAGATTATACACACACAAAAAACTATTAGACCTAATAAACAAATTGAATAAGTTATAGGTTACAGAATCAACACTCAAAAATCAGCTGCATTTCTATCAATTAACAACGAACAATCCAAAAAGGAAATTAAGGAAACAAACCCACATATGATAGCATTAAAAATAACAAAATACTTAGGAACAAACTTAACCAAGGAAGCAAAAGTGTTACACACTCTAAAATACAAAACACTGTTGAAAGAAATTAAAGATGATGTAAATAAATGCAAAGACATTCATGTTCATGGCTCGAGAAGACTTAATAATGTTAAAATGTCCCTACTATCAAAGCTATCTACAGATTGAACGCAATCTCTACCAAAGTTCAAATGGCATTTTTTGCAGAAATAGAAAAATAAAATGTTTAATTGATATGGAATCTCAAAGGACCCCAAACAGCCAAAGCAATCTTGAGAAAGAACAAAGCTGAAGGCTTCACACTTCCTGACTTCAAAATATTTTACGAAGCTACAGTAATCAAAACAGTATGATGTGGCATAGAGACAGACATATGGACCAATGGAATGAACAGAGAGCCCAGAAATAAACCCTTGAGTATATGGTCAAATGATCTTACAATGGTAATGACAATGGTAACAAGACTACACAATAGGGAAATAAGAGTCTTTTTCAATAAATGTTGGGAAAACTGGATATCCACAAGCAAAACAATGAAGATGGACCCTTATCTTACACCATATACAAAAATTAACTCAAAATGGATTAAAGACACAAACATAAGTCCTAAAACTATAAAACTCCTAGAAGAAAACATAGGGGAAGAGCTTCATGACGTTGGAATGGGCAATGATTTCTCGCATATGACACCAAAAGTACAGGTAACAAAAAGCAAAAATAGACTAATGAGACTACAATAGACTTAGAAACTTCTGTGCTAGAAAGGAAAAAATCAACAGAGTGAAAAGACAAGCTATCAAATAGGAGAAAATATTTGCAAAGCATACATCAAATAACAGGTTAATAGCCAGAACATATTAAAAAAAAACTCCTACAACTCATTAACAAAAGAACAATCAGATTAAAAATTGGTCAATGGGGCCAGTTTCGTGGCGATGCGGTTGAGTTCACATGCTCTGCTTCAGCGGCCCAGGGTTTGCCGGTTCAGATCCCGGGCGCAGACCTATACACCACTTATCAAGCCATGCTGTGGCAAGCATCCCATATACAAAGTAGAGAAAGATGGGCACAGATGTTAGCTCAGGGCCAGTCTTCCCCAGCAAAAAGAGGAGGATTGGCGGAGGATGTTAGCTCAGGGCCAACCTTCCTCAAAAAAAAAAAAAATTGGTCGAAAGACTCAAACATTTCTCTAAAGAAGATGTGTAAATGGCCAATAGGCCTATGAAAAGATTCTCAACATCACTAAATCATCAGCAAAATGCAAATCAAAACCACGAGATATCACCTCACATCTGTTAGGATGGCTAGTATCAAAAAAAAAATTAATGGGGCCAGCCCCATGGCCAAGTGTGAAGTTTGCACACTCCACTTCAGTGGCCCAGGGTTTCACTGGTTCACATCCTGGGCACAGACACGGCACCGCTCATCAAGCCATGCTGAGGTGGCATCCCACATGCCACAACTACAAGGACCTACAACTAAAAAAATATGCAACTATGTACTGGGGGGCTTTGGGGAGGAAAAGGAAAAAAAAAATAAAACCTTAAAGAAAAAATTTAACAAGTGTTGGCAAAGATGCGGAGAGACTGGAACCCTTGTGCACTGTTGGTAGGATTGTAAAATGATGCAGTTGCTATGGAAAACAGTAGGGAGATTCATCAAAAAATTAAAAATAGAACTATCGTATGATTCAGCAATCCCACTTCTGGGTATACATACAAAAAGAACTGAAAACAGGATCTTGAAGAGATATTTGCATGTTCATGTTTATTGCAGCATTATTCACTATATCCAAGTTGTGGAAGCAACTTAAATGTCCACTGATGGATTTGAATAAAGAAAAAGAAGGAAATCCTTTCCCATGCCACAACATGGATAAAACTTGGGATATTATACTAAGTGAAATAAGCAAATCAAAAAAGACAAACACTGATGATTCTACTTATATATGAGTTGTCTAAAGCAATAAAACTCATAAAAACACAAGTAGAATGGTGATTGCTAGGATATGGGAGGAAAGGGAAAATGGGAGTTGTTCTTCCATGGGGAGAGAGTTTCAGTCCCAAAAGATGAAAAAGGTATAGAGATCTGTTGGTAAAACAATGTGTATACAGTTAACAATACTGAAATGTATACTGAAAAATTGTTAAAAATTATAGTTAATGTGTTTTTTACTAAAATAAAAAAATTAATTTGAATGCATCATAGATACAAACATAAAAGTTAAAACTATAAATGTAAATTAAAACCATAAGATGCCACTACAAGCCCACCACTTTGGCTAAAATTAAAAAGGCTAACAACACCAAGTGTTGGTGAGTTTGTAGTTAGCTAGAACTCATAAACATTGTTGGTGTGAATACAAACTGATATAGCCATGGAAAACCATTTGAAAAACTATTTGTTTCTTGTAAAACTAAATAGACACCTACCCTGTGACTCAGAAGTTCTACTAGTAGGTATTTACTTAAGAGAAACAAATGCAGAAATCCATAAAAAGACTTGTAAAAGAAATGTTTATAGCAGCTTTATTCATAATAGTCAAACACAGAAACAGCCTGGGAGTCCATAAACAGATAAACTATGTTATCTTCACTACTTAGCAATAAAAAGGAACAAAGTAGTGATAACCAGATCAAAGCATTATGCTAACTTTAAGAAGCCAAATGCAAAATATTACTATATGACTACATTTACATCAAATTCTAGAAAAAAATGTGATATATTCATATAACAGAATACTATGCAACGATAAAAAGGAATGTGCTACTAACATACACAACAACATGGGGATGAATCTCAAAGTATCATGCTGAAGAAAAATCTGTAGCACTCATGAAAACTCATCTATGGTAGAAAAAAATCAAAACAGTGGTTGCCTCTGAGAATGTAAACAGGAATTTACTGGCAACGATTACGAGGGAACTTTCTGGGGTAATGATAATGTTCTATATCTTGACAGGTATATACATTTGTCAAAACTCAGCAAGTGCATGCTTAGAATTTATGCATTTCGATGTAAATAAATTTTGTCTCAAAGAAAAAAATTTCAAAGTTTTTGTTTGCAAAAGAAAAAATTTATAAAGGAATACTGAACTCTACTTAGTGAAAGTATGCTGAAGTATTTAAGCAGAAAGCCTACTGATGTCTGCAACTGGAAATGTAACCAAAAATTAGGATGAATTAATTAATGAACAGAGAGAGGAAGAAATAAATGAAGAAAGAGACGGATCCGATAAAGTAAGTAAAATGTTAATGGTAATATCTAAGTGGTGGATATATGAGTATTCACTGTAAAATTCTTTCAATTTTGCTGTATGCTTGAAGTTTTTCATAAAAATATGTTGGAAAAAATGTATGGGACATATTAGAAACAGTGATTAGAGGGAAATTCACAGCCTTAAATACTTTTATCAATAGAAATAAAGCACAAATAAAAATTCCCAGCTGAAAAGACTAGAAAAAGAATAACAAGCTAAAAAAAATTACAAAGCAGGAAATAAGGATAAGAGCAGGAATTAACAAGGTAGACAACAGAGAAACAGACGATTTAAATAATAAGTCAAAATCAAACTTTTAGAAAAATAACAAAATAGACAATTCTCTAGCTAACTTAAAGAGAAAGCACAAATACAAAAGAATAAATGACAAGAGGAAAATAAGCAGTGAAACAGAAGAAAACTAAATTCTAAATCATCAGAGACTACTTTGCAGACTTCTAGGCAAATAATTTTCAAAATATAGATGATATGGATAATATACCAGAAAAATACAGTTTATCAAAATTAAGCCTATAAGAAATATAAAGTTTAAATTGACCAATTCCTGTTGAAGAAATAAAGTTATCAATGACCCACTGGACAAAAAGGCAGCAGGTCCAGACGGTTTCACAAATCTCCCAAAACTTCAAAGACCAGGTAGTCTCAATGCTACACAAATCGTTCCAGAGCATTAAAAATGAAGGACAACTTCCCAGTTCTTTTTATAAAGCAAGGATAACGCTAATACCTAAACCTGATAAACATGGCACAAAAAAAGAAAAATGACAGACCACTATCACATATGAATATCAATGTAAAGTATTACATTAAAAAAATTAGTGAACACGGGTCGGCCCCGTGGCATAGTGGTTAAGTTTGGCGCACTCCATGTCAGTGGCCCAGGTTTGTGGGTTCGGATCCCAGGCACAGACCTACACCGCTCATCAGCCATGCTGTGGTGGCGACTCACATATACAGTGGAGGAAGATTGGCACAGACGTTAGCTCAAGGCTAATCTTCATTAGCAAAAAAGAAAAAAGAAATTAGTAACCAGAATCCCACACTACATTAAGAAAATAATACACCAAGAGATTTATTCCAGAAATGCAAGATTAGTTCCTTAATAGATATAAGGGAATAAAAGACATATGATTATATCCACAGATGATGAAAAACCCTTCAACAAAATTCAACATCCATTCCTGAAATAAAAAACCAAGAAAATAAGAAGTGATAGACTGTTTCTTAACAAGACAAAATACATACACTTTAGCCCTAGAGCCAGCATATTTCTTACTGGGAAAACACTCGAGGCATTTACACTAAAATAAAAAAAAGACAAGGATGTATATCATCTCCACTGCTATTCAATATTTTACTGGAGGTAAAAATCCAATGCAATTAGATATGAGAAAGCAAATGGAAGAATAAAAATTGGAAAAGAAGTAAAACTATTTCTATTTGCAGATGATATCATAGTATATCTGAAAATCCCAGAGGAAAAACACTATAACCAACTCAAACAACAAAAGAATTGAGTAAAGTAGCAGGAGATAAAATTAACATAACCCATACTACCCAAAGTAACCTACAGATTCAATGCAATCCCTACCAAAATTCCAATGGCATTTTTCAGAGAAACAGAACAAACAATCCTAAAATTTGTACGGAACTACAAAAGACTCTGAAGATCCAAAGTAATCTTGAAAAAGAATATCAAAGCTGGAGGCATCGTGCTTCCTGATTTAAAACTACACTACAAAGCTATAGTCATCAAAACAGTATGATATTGGCATAAAAACAAACACATAGATCAAGAGAACAGAATAGAAAGCCCAGAAATAAACCCACACATGTATAGTCAATTAATTTACAACAAGGAGCCAAGAATATACAATGGGGAAATAATAGTCTCTTCATCAAATGGAGCTGAGAAAACTGGACAGCCACATGCAAAAGAATGAAACTGGACAACCGTCTTACACCATACACAAAAATCAACTCAAAATGGATTAAAGACTTAACATAAGACCTAAAACCATAAAACTCCTAGACAAACATAAGCGGTAAGCTCCTTGACATCAGTCTTGGCCATGATTTTTAGGATCTGACACCAAAAGCAAAGGCAACAAAAGCAAAAATCAACAAACAGGACTACATCAAACGACAATGCTTCTGTACAGCAAAGGAAACCATCAACAAAACGAAATGGCAACCTATGGAATGAGAGAAAATATTTGCAAAGCATATATCTAATAAGAGGATAAAGTCTGAAATATATAAAGAACTCATACAACTCAATAGCAAAAAACAAACAATACAATTGAAAAATGGGCAGAGGATCTGAATAGACATTTTTCCAAAAAATACATACAAATGGCCAAGAGGTACATGAAAAGATGATCAACAGCACTAATCCTCAGGGAAATGCAACACAAAACCACAATGAGGTATCACCTCACACCTGTTAGAACATCTATCATCAAAAAGACAAGAGATGGCAATGCTGGCAAGGACGTGAGGAAAAGCAAACCCTCGCACAGCAATCCACTTCCGGCTATAGATCCAAAGGAAATGAACACAGGATCTCAAAGAGACATCTGCACTTCCGTGTTCACTGCAGCATTATTCACAACAGTCAAGACACAGAAACAACCAAAGTGTTTGTCAAAGGATGAATGGATAAAGAAGATGTGGTATACACATCTACAATGGAATATTATTCAGCCATGATAAAGAAGGAAATCCTGCCATTTGTGACAACATGGATGGACCTTAAAGGTATTATGCTAAGTGAAATAAGCCAGACAGAGAAAACTGATACTGTCTGATCTCATCTCTATGTGGGATCTAAAAAAGCCAAACTCAGAAACAGAGATTGAAATGGTGGTGTTTACCAGAGGGTACGAGGAAGAGAAAATGGGGAGATGTTGGTCAAAGAGTCCAAACTTCCAGTTATAAGATGTATAAGTTCTGGGAATCAAATGTTCAATATGATGATTATAGTTAGTAACAGTGTATTAAATACCTGAAAGTTTCTAAGAGAGATCTTAAATGTTTTCACCACAAAAAAGAAATGGCGATTATGCAATGTAAAGAAGGTGTTAGCTAAGAGTATGGGGGTAATCATTTTGCAGTATATAAGCATATCAAATCAATGCGTTGTACACCTTAAACTTACACAATGTTATATGTCAATTATATCTCAATAAAGCTGGAGAAAATAAAATAAAATAAATATTGAATTCTGTAGACTTCATAGAGAGAAACAATAACTATTTAGATATTATAATGGAAGGGAAAATTTCATTTATAACGGCAGTAAAGAAGCTAAAATACTTTGGAACAAAGTTAGCAAGAAGTGAGCAAAAGTTATATGAGGAAAACTTTGAAACACTCCTGAATCACAAAAAAAAGTAGACTAGAACAAATGAAAAATCATCCCTTTGCCCTTAGAACAACTCAACATGATAAAGACATCAGTTCTCCTTAATTTATAAGTTTAATAAAATCCCAATAAAAACACCAACAAGCCTTTTCAATGGACCAAAATGAGTTAGTACCAAAGTTTATATGAAAATAAAGTTCAAATGAAAAGAATAGCCAAGAAAGCCAATATACCCCAATAAAATAAAATAATAGCCAAGAAAACATGGGAAAAGAAAAGCTAAAAGTCAAAGGGGGAACTACCCTACCCAACAGTAAAATATACTATAAAGTTTCTATAATTATAAGTGTGGTACTGGTGCATAAACAGACAAGCAGATCAGTGGAATACATATAAAGTCCAGGAAAAGACCCAAGTACTAATGGAATTTAGTATATTATAAAAGGGGCATTACAAATCACTGGGGTAAAGATGGACCTTTTAATAAGTGGTGATGTGACAACATCAACTGGAAAGAGAAAGAAAAAATCCAAACCCCATATAATACACAAGAATAAACCCAAACAGATAAAAGATTCAAATGTAAAAAGTGAAACAAACAAGTGTACTAGAAAAGAATATGAATTCTTCTATATCTGGATGTAAGGAAAGAATTTCTCTATGGTCTGAATATAAGGAAAGATGAGATGAAAGAAATGAGTGATAAAATTTGACCACATATAAGAAAAAAACTTTTGCATAGTCAATAATACCATAAACGAAATCAAAAGACAACTGAAATACTAAGAGAAAACATTTGCCACATGTATCACAGCTAGAGGGCTAACATATTTAGTAAATAACTTAAAAATTGAAGGAGCAAAAACTCAAAAGAAATGAAGAGAAAATTCAGACACAGAAAAGATAGAAAAATGGCCCACAAACATATAAAAAGATGTTCAATCTCACTTATGATAAAAAGAGATAAAAACTAAAACACACTAAAATACCATTTCTCATTATCAGATTGGCAAACATTTAAAAATGACAACACATTCTATTGGTGAGGCTGTGAGGAAACAGGACCCTCATACATTAATGACAGGAATTTGGCAATTTCTAACAAAACAACAAACTTATTTACCTTTTGATCCAGCAATCCTACTTCTAGGAGTTTCCCGTGAAGATACACCTCCACGAATACAAAACTACTCACACACAAGGTTATTTACGGCAGCTTTTCAGTAACTGCAAAATACTGGCGGTGCCCTTAATGCCCACACCTAGCAGACTGGCTAAACAAATTACAATACGTCCACACAATAAAGTACTAAGCAGCTAGAGAAAATGACTAATGGGCCAGCCTGGTGGCACAGTGGTTAAGTGAGCACATTCTGCTTCGGCAGCCTGGGGTTCGCCAGTTCGCATCCCAGGTGCAGACCTACGCACCATTTGTCAAGCTATGCTGTGGCAGGCGTCACACATATAAAGCAGAGGAAGATGGGCACAGATGTTAGCTCAGGGCCAGTCTTCCTCAGCAAAAAGAGGAAGATTGGCGGCAGATGTTAGCTCAGGGCTAATCTTCCTCAAAAAAAAAAATGAATAAGATTACCATTAATTGATATAGAGCAATTTGCAAGATATATTAGTAAACAAAAAAAGCATCTGCAGTGTGCCATAAATACAATTACTACTTTATTTAAAAAGAAACAGAGGGAAGCTAAACACAAACTAACAGGATTAGTTACCTGAGGGTGGTTAGGAACAAGCGAGAAGGGAGAAAGGAGAGTGCTATATCCAAAAGACATAGTGCTTTCATTTGGAACCATATTATCTTTCACATACTAAAAAAAAGGGGGGACAAATAAGTAAATAAAATTTTTAAATTTAGGAGGATAAAAACCGTAAAATGAAATATAAACAGAAACGAATGACCCTAACTCTTTAAAGAAACTAAGCATAATGAAGTAGGGAGGAGAACTATGTACCTCCAGAGTAAAGAGTAAAAGAACCAGGAAATATTAAACTCAGTTTGTAAGTTTGTTTTCACAGTGCTATATATCAGCCATTCTGAAACTACTTTCTCTGTACTCTAGAACTGAGGAAATAAGTAAGCATACCATGGATAAGAGGAGTAGGTTTCTCCCTGTTGCAAAAGGAAGTGATTTAATACAGGTCCCGACTTGAGTACTTTGAGAAAAACATAAAGATTATATCAGAAAGAAGAACCCCCTAATTACTCCATAACTCACCCATGGAAACTGCAACCAACTTCACACATCTGACCCCCTCCTCCTGCCATCCCCCAGAACACACTTTACCTCTAGATTATTTTTCACACGTGTAACAACAAAGGGTTCTGAAAGTATTTAACTTTCTATGACTGAAATCACTCTTTTCTACTAAAAAGCACAGAGACCATTAATAAAACACCTTCAGCTTCAGAACTGTACTATATGGTACTTTTTCTATGAAAAACTCACTACTTTCATCTTCTCTATTTAAACTAAAGCCTTGATTATATAAACTGTTCAAGGAATGAGCTGTTCAATTTTCTTGTTAAACGAAGATTAACCTACAAACTCATTTAATTTAAACATTTTGAAGAATAAATTCCTAAAATATATTTCCTAAAATAATATAGTGTACAGAAAATGGATAATGCATTTTCTCAAAATTTAGGACTTTCTAGTGTGTCCAGATCATTTAGTCACTGCAGTAAAATGCAGTAGGTCGGCATTAATGCAAGAGGCTAGGAAGCTGCAATTTGGAACAAATCTCTGAACTTGTTTCCTCATACACAAAATGAAGGTATCATCCAGCATGACAGCCTGATAGAATTACAAAACGCAAATTACTAAATGCATGTGTGGTGGATGGTTTGTTACCGACTAGACATTATTACCATTCCTTTTCAGATCTTCCTTGCAAAGGAAAAGAAATTAACATCTCCAGATTCCCCTCTGGAGGCAGCCAGAGGTAGATACTTGGGCAGAGAAGCATCTTTCAAGTGAGTAGTTTCTTGAGAACCAGCCCACTTTGGTGCTACAAACTGGGAGAGTTCTTAAGATTTCCAGTGGCTTCTGAGAAAACAACCAGCTTCCATGCTTCAGGCTGAAATAATCAGTGACAGTTTCCCTAATTCCCTGAACCCTTCCAAAGGTTATATAAGCCTTTATTTCCTGTGTTAAAACGCTGATGCTTGGAATTAAGTGGCTTCTGATTTCCTAATCAAACTCTGATTGACTTATATAGCGTATGTGAAAATATTCTATCAACTGAAAAAGATCATACAAAAGCATGAATTATTTCTGTTCCCATTGACAGGAAATTTCAATTGAAGTTGTTTTCTAGTAATCAGCCTCTTTTTAGACAAATCAATGCATACAAAATAAAGCTTTCCTTCCACAAATCAATAAAACAATAAAAATTTTCCTTGCTACAAAAGTCAGCTCTCTACCTAACTTCATTTCCCTAATCAATCATTCACTCAATCAAGGCATGCCTCATAAGGAAGGCGTTGTGCTAGGTGCCGAGAGACTTCTCCTGCAAGATGCCTCTTATAATATGGGAGACTAACAGAAACACAATATTCGTAATGTAACTGCTTCAAGTCAGGAGCCACACATGATGGCGGGTCAGAGAAACAATGGATTAACATGACTTAGGAGTGAAAATGTAAAATCAAAAAAGGATTTAAAGAAGAAGAGAAATAAAGACCAAACAGAATTGAACATTAAAGGGTAGGAAACTTCTCAAAGGAGAGATAATGTAAGAAGCTAGAAGAGTGAGCATGCTCAAAGACAGAAAGCTAGCAACTCAGAGACATGCACAGAGAACAAAGGCACGTGAGACAGTAGCTTACACGTGGAGTGTGTGCAAAGCACAGCAGGCTAAGGCCAAACAACTCAGACAGAAAAGCTGAACAATTGGACTTTACTGCTATTATCCAACTTCAGATTCACTTAGATTGATGAAATTTTATGCCTAGATAACAAAATCAGCCTGCCAATATACTCCCACAACAAGAGCCTAGTCATAATATGCAGCACTAAGCGGAGAAAAGAAACCGGTCTTCCTAAAATGCTGTTTGTATCCTAACACTCTTCTGCTCAAAAACGTTCAATAACTTCTGAATGGCTACTTTTCTCAAGTTCCTCAATATCATGGTCCCCATCCCACTTATTCAGCGATATTTTTTACCATTGCCCAAAACGTAAAACTCTCTCCAGATGGGCTATTCTCTGTGTTATTGGCCCTTGACCACAGCCAGAAAATGCAAGTGGAGCGACCCTGTGTATTAGCCTGCTCAGGCTGCTGTGACAAAATACCACCCACTGGGCAGCTTAAACAACGGAAATTTATTCCTCACAGTTCTGAAGGCTACAAGTCCTAGATCAACATGCCGGCTGGTTTAGTTCCTGGTGAGGGCTCTCTTCCTGGCTTGTAGACCCCTCTTTTCACTGTATCCTCACACGGCCTTTCCTCAGAGTGCACACTCAAAGAGAGAAAAAGATCTCTCTCTCCCTCTTCTAAGGTCACCAGCCCTACTGGATTAGGGCCCCACTCTTATGACCTCGTTTAACCTTAATTACCTCCGTAAAGACCCTAAATAAATGATTGTTGCTTTGAAGTCACTAAATCTGGGGACAGTTTGTTACAAAGCAATAAATATCTTATATGGCATACCTTCTTGTTCTGCTTTTTGACCTAGACCTCTGAACTCTATAGGATTTCCCTCGGCCCCTTGAACGACTTCGACTTCGTTTTCTTCTAGAGCCATACGAAGAGCTACTGCTTGATCGATGCCTGCGTCTGAAATAAAACATAATCAAAAGTATCATTGCTATAAAAAAATTTGATGGGCATTAGAAAGACATCATCTAGATTCTAAAGAATCATCTCATTTTCCCTATGTCTCACTCCTTCCTAGAAACAAATAGAGATAAAATGTTAGTCCTCTTGAACAGTCAGATGACTGATTCATAATTTAGTGATTGGATCAGCTACTAACTAAGACATTAGGAGTCTTAAGTAGTATACAATCCTTCCAAGTATTATCAGATAATACGGTATGAGATCTATACCAGTTTATACCTACCTGTTTACAAAGAATGGACAAAGGGTGAAGACACTAGACCCATGGGCTGCGCTTGCTCAAAAAAACCTTTGAGCTGAGACTTAACCCAAATAAATATATAACTACTAAAAGAAAAATGTTTTACTCAGAAAAATTAAAAATACAAAAACATATGAACTCTAAAGAATGTGACTCTCATTACTATATAAGTAAAAATTATAAAAATCACCTTCTATCATAAGAATGTGAGCGAGGCTGAAGATCTCTGGACCAAGACCTTGACTTTGACCTTGACTTCCTTCCACCTTTCTTTCGGCTGTATGTTCTGCTGTCTGAAGAACTACTTGAAGACGACCGTCTACGGTGTTTCTTTTTTCTCTTGCTTCTGCTTTCTTCTTCAGTATCTGATGACCGGCGTCCCATTTCTAGAAGCTTAAATTCAAAGAAAATTATTTCCAACATAAGGGCACAATGGATGAAATTTAATACAGTAATTTTTGTAAAACTTCATAAAAATTGTAAAAGTCTTAGAGTAAAATTTTATATATGCCTGGCTTTTTGACAAGACATGAGAAACAGTTCTAGTAGTCTTCTAGAATTATCAATTAACTCTTCTTACAATTTATGAACAGTTTAAATTTGCCCTAAATTTTTTCAAATGTCTCTCAAAAGAGTCAATCCTGAGGACAGTACACTATAACAATTTTCTTATATTTTAAGTCGCATTTATCATTAATTATATGATATTTGGTTTAGGGATCATCTACCTAATCCTTCATTTTCACATTCCCTGGAGATAAAAGATATTTTATTATCGTTTAGAGTTACATTTTTCTAACTGAAGGTTCTAAACTTTTAAATGAATGAGACCTCATTAGTCATCAACAAGTACAAACTGAAACAATACACTATCATCATTTTATTTGTGAAGTTTGGGGGAGGAAATATTAATTAAGCTACCAAAGTTAATGAGGTTATTGTGAAGTCAGTCAACTCTTCATACTGCTAGTGCCTATAGAAAATGGTGGTATAAACCTTCCTGAAAGCAATTAGGCAATTTAAACAATGAGTCATAAAAATATTGATGCTTTTTTAACAAAGCAATCCTACTTATAGGAATATATCTGAAAAGTTTTCTTCTCTTTTTCTCTCTCTCTCTCTTTTTTTTTGCTGAGGAAGATTCACCAAGCTAACATCTGTGCCAATCTTCCCCTATTTTTGTATGTTGGTCACTGCCACAGCCTGGCCACTGATGAGTGGTGTAGGTCCGCACCTGGGAACTGAACCCAGGCAGCCAAAGCAGAGCATGCCAAATTTAACCACTAGGCCACGGGACCAACCCCTGGAAAGTTTTTCTTAAAAGAAAGATATATTCATTAATAAAACTGTATCTACAGAGACTACAGTTTAAGAAACCATGTACATATGAATAACAGCAAAAATGAAAACAATTGATGATATTTAAGTAATGAAATTGGGTAATTGTTTTCTTTTTTTAACTGTTTTCTATATGGCTGCAGTAATGTTTATGTACTTAGTATAAAAAAGGAAAAAATATACAAAAATAGAAACTTAAGGCTTTAATATTTAGGAATCCTGATAAGAAACTTGTTTCACTTTAAAATTAGCCTTTAGATTCTCATATGCAATGACATTTTCTTTAATAAAATAGTTCTCAGCTATCTTTCAATGTCACATAAAAGCAAAATCCATCCTATGTAATAGTTAAGATAAATGGTTAATGGGTCAGATAACAAAATCTCACCCTTTCCTTTAATATTTATTCAAAATAAATTAAATATCATTACTATAAACAAAACAATGGGTTAAATTACAGTTTTATTTTCAGAATTGTCAGGTAAGCTATCCTCTCCCTGAATTCAGTGCAATATCAGTTGCAAATCACTCTTAGGACTTAATTCAAAACTTTTAGCTTTTTTTTTTTTTTTCTGCTTTATCTCCCCAAATCCCCCCGGTACATAATTGTATATCTTAGTTGCAGGTCCCTCTAGTTGTGGCATGTGGGACGCTGCCTCAACGTGGCCTGATGAGCGGTGCCATGTCCACGCCCAGGATCCAAACCGGCAAAACCCTGGATCACCGCAGCGGAGCGTGCAAACTCAACCACTTGGCCACCGGGCCGGCCCCTAGCTTTTTATCTAGAGCCAGAATTATACTTTAAATATAGTTCTGAACCTCCAAGTTGTTCACATTTCTAACATTTTACAGTTCAACACAACACTGGGAAGACTTGGTTGCTGAAACTTTTAGTAAATCATTAGCATATCTAAGCCAGTTTCCTCACTGAAAAATGAAACCACACCGGGTAAAAGATCGTCATGATTCTTTCCAGCTTCAAAATACTATGATTATGAAATTATACATATATATTCAGTATATACATATATGCTTATATATTTAAACACGTGTGTATACAATATCCACTCATATACAAATATATATATATCCAATATCCAATACATATAATATATAACCACATATCTCTGTGTGTGTGTGTGTGTGTGTGTGTGTGTGTGTGTGTGTCTGTGTATTTCCATTAAGGAATTTGTAAATAATTGAGTGATAATGATCATCTAAGTTTTCTTTTTTTTTTTAATTGTTTTTTTTTTTAAGATTTTATTTTTCCTTCTTCTCCCCAAAGCTCCCCAGCACATAGTTGTATATTTTAGTTGTGGGTCCTTCTAGTTGTGGGATGTGGGACACTGCCACAGCATGGCCTGATGAGCAGTGCCATGTCCGCCCCCAGGATCCAAACCGATAAAACTCTGGGCCACTGAAGCACAGCGCACGAACTTAACCACTCAGCCACTGGGCCGGCCCTACGTTTTCTTATTTCCTAGCTTTCTCTTCCTTTCATGTTTTCACTTTTAAGCAGTTAAGAATTTTATTTACCTACAAATAATCAATTAAATTAAGATTGGTTTTTATAATGTTCTTATTATCTGGTTAAAAAAACACTAAAATGAGAGTAAAAGGATAAAAAAGTATAAATTCACAAGGATAAAGAGACTACAAGAGAAAACAACAGGAACAGACAAGATATGTCAACAAATTTTTAGCAAATGAAAAACAGATGGAAGATTTAGAGCTAAGAAAGCTGAATACCAAGCAACAGCAGAGAATTCCAACACGAGAAAAGCCAATTCACATAGCAGAAATCAGAGAGGATCAGGAATTTGAGACATCAGATACCACAGTAGGCACAATGAGGCATGGAACTAAGAAACAAGGGAACTGGCTGAAAGTCTGTAAAAGAACTAATCCCCCAGACCCCTCGCGGACCCAACACAGACAGGCGACTACTCTTCCCCAATCCCAGCAGGAGAGGTGGTAGATTCCGGAAGAACGACAACACAATGAAGTACCAGGTCCCAGGGCATAGTAAAAGAGGGCAGAGAGTCGGCAAACTGAAAGTTAAAGGGATTAAGTGAAAGTCTACAATCTAACAGTAAATACCGTAGCCTTCTGTGTGCTCGGGTCCAAGAATTCTGGGAGAGGATTCTTCTTTGCAAAAACTGAACAGTACCTGAAAAAAGATACATAAGTATTTGAAAGTCCCCAGAAAAACAGGTCAGGCCTTCACTCAATCACCCTAATAACCAAGCCCTTGAGTTAAGAGGCTCAAATCTTAAACACAGTAAACTTTTTTCTATAAACGTTCTTTCTGTTAACTTTTTAGTGATTATACAACGAAAGATAACCAAGCACATGATGAAAGCCTTCATCATGAGAGACAGAAACCAAGACAAAAAGAAAAAAAGCAACTCATAGTCAAACAGAAAAATGCAGAAGACAATTTCAAGGAAAAAAATCACAGTTAATATCCTCAGAAACATATGAGAAGATGATCTAGCCAACAAAAATAGGAGAAACATCCACAGAACAGCAGAGAAAGCTTGAAATTTAAACAAATGATAATTTGTAAAAAAAATACAATAAAGTTAGGAGATAAGGTCAAAGGACTCACAGAAAGCAGAAATAAAAAGAGGAAAAGAGGATCAGTCTAGGAAGTCCAATATCCAATTGATATGCATTCCATAAATAAAGAACAGAGAAAAGAGATCAAGAAAAACATCCAAAGAATAATTCAAAAGAATTTCCAGAACTGAAAGACATGAATTACCCTAAGTCCCTGGGACAATAAATTTTTTAAAAAGGTATACACCAGATATATATAGCATAAAAATTCAGATATCAGGAATATACAATCATGGGCATCATAATGACATTTCAGTCAACAACAGACTGCAAATACGACAGTGGGCCCATGGAATTAGTACCATATAGCCTAGGTGTGTACAAGGCTATACCATCTAGGTTTCTCTAAGTACACTCTATGATGTTCACAGAAGGACGAAATCACCTAACGACACATTTCTCAGAATGTGTCCCTATTGTTAAGCAACACATAACTACACAGAAGATGCCAGAAACTTCTAATGGGAAAAAAATGGGAGAATCACAATACAAGGCATAGGGCTTCTTATCAGCAACACAGAAAACAATGGAGCGTTGCCTTCAAAATTCTAAGGGAAAATAATTTTCAACCTAGAATCCACATCCAGCTCAATCATTGTTCTAATATGAGATCAGAATAAAGACATTTTCAGATATGCAAAGTCTCAAAATTATACCTCACACTCACCCTTTTTTAGGAAGCTACTGGAGGACATGCTTCACAAAAAAGAAAGAGTAAAAAAACAAAGAGGAGCCAGATTCAGAAAATAACTGACCTAACACTAGAGATAGGCAAAAAATTCCAGGAGGACTGCATGCCTAGGTATAAGGGATACGTGAGTGGACGAGAGACAGAAGTCCTTGCCCTCAAGAAGCTTACACGCTAGTCTAATAGCAGTTCTCAAAATGTAGATCCCGGGGCTCCCTAAGACCCCGTCAGGGGATCCAAGTCAAAATGATTTCCATTACAACACCAAAACATGATTGACCTTTCCCCCTGTGTTGACTTTTGCAATGATGATGTACAAGCAAGAGGAAGCAAACTTCTGGTGTCTTAACAGGAATAAAGGCGATAGCACCGAACTGTGCTAGTAGTCACGGCATTCTCCACTGTAACTCAGTTGGTTTTTTAAAAAAAAAGGCAGTTTCACTTAAGAATGTCTTAGATAAAGCAGCAAAAATTATTAATTTTATTAAATTTCAACTCTTGAACACACATCTTTTTAATATTCTGTGTGATGAAATGGGAAATACACATAACTGCTGCTACATACTGAAAGATGATCATTATCTTGAGAAAAGGCATTTGGGCAACTGAACCGCAAGTTGAACTAGCTGCTTTTATCACGAAACACTATTTTTATTTTAAAGAACTGACTATGATTATTCAGACTTGGGTATTTGACAGACATTTTCTCAAAAATGAATGAAGGGAGTCTTTCATGTCAAGGAAAATTGACATTATTTGTTGCCAATGATAAAATTTGAGCTCTCAAGCAAAAATGAGAATTTTTGGATAACTTGTATCTGCCACCATGAGACTGACAGCTTCCCAGTACTTAAAGATTTCTCTGATGAGATCAGTGGTGATTCACAAATGTTAATGTTTTTTTATATTATATAATTAACAGTGTCAACATTTGGAAAATATGCATAACTCAGTGAACCAGTATTTTCCAATAGGCCAATGCATGATGCCATAGAATCATGCATGAATAAAAACTCCATTCATAATGTAAGACTAGATTTTAAGATGCAAGAATAATAAGATATATAAAATAAGATATATAATATATATAATATATAAGATATATGATATAATATATAAGATAATAATAATTATTATTATTGTAATTATTATTAATGTAAGAATAGATTTTAATGTAATAGAGTATGAAAAGGTCATCGACATGGTTTTAAACACCACACTGCAACCAACCTTTAAGAAACTACTACTTGTCAAGTTGTGGTGTAGTATCAAAGAAGTAATTATCTGAGGTTATTAAAATACTACTTTTTCCAACACCATATCTGTGTCAATCAAGATTTTCTTCATATACTTCAATCAAAACAACTCATAATAATAGATTGGATGCAGAAGCAGATATAAGAATCCAACTGTCTTTTATTAGAGATTTGCAAAAATGGAAAACAGGTCCAGCCTCGGTGTCCCAGTGGTTAAGGTCAGCAAGCTCCACTTCAGTGGCCCAGGTTCAGTTTCTGGTGCAGACTTACACCGCTCTGTTAGCAGCCATGCTTTGCTAGCGGCCCACATACTAAAAAAATAGAGGAAGACTGGCCAGCAGGTTAGTTCAGGGTGAATCTTCCTCAGCAAAAAAAAAAAAAAGGAAAATAATGCCATTTTTCTGTTTGTTTCGTTTTGGAAAATACAGTTATTCGTCATATCAAATATATTACCATGTAATGGATTTATTATTATTTTTAAGTGAATTAATAAATAAATATTTCAAAACTTTCTGTTTTAATTACTAGTAAGGGAATATTTATAGATATAGTCCACATGGATAAAAGTCCTTGGGGTCCTCAATAATTTCTAAGAGTGTAAAGGGATCCCAAAACTAAAGCTTGAGAAGCACTGTTCTAAGGTGCCTACAGCCATTCCATTCTCCTTTCCTGTCCAGTTCACTAAGTCCCTATGTAAGGCATAAAGAAGCAGAAATAAAAGAAAAGGAGACACATCCAAAAACGTACGTTGTCGATGACCAGAAAAGAGAGAATGGGAAGTGCGGATAAATTTTTCTGTTTTAATTCCAACCAAATAATTCATTCACAATAGAAGAAGGACTACATTTAACCCAGAAAAGTTAATGGAAGACACAAAATCCTTCCTTACACGAATTAAGTAAAAAAAGGTTGAATAACCACTGTCACAAAACTATAAATATTTTTTCAAGTAAGTTACATCTCAGAAAAATTACACTGAAGTATAATTAATCTAATACGAGCAAGCAAAAAGCCATCATATTTCTTTATTATAGCTAACGGCAAATATTTATTCAGAAAAGGAAGTAAACACTAAGAGCAAATCAGAGGTAGATGCAAAAATTGTCTTCTCTCTCAGTGACAGGCACTGAATGCCTACTCACCACCCTAGACAGATACTTACCTCTGGATTTCCACAATGTCACTAGTATATAATTGAATTACTTGCTCATTCAAGTCATGACGGTCAATTTACCTAACACACTCCTAGTAAGGAAGAACTCTTTATATTTAACCCAATTGGTAAGCTGCAATGCATGGAAAAACATATTAACAGCTCTTTCTGATATGGACAATGATGAATTGAGCATAAATTTTCAGGAGTCCCACAAGCTAACAATTTTTCAATCTATCTGTAAGCAGAAAGGGCAACACAGAGACAGAAATCCTACAGCTCCTGGTTTTCTGTTCTCCCTCTAGTCTCTTGTACATCCTGGTTTAGTCTCCAAGTTGCAAACCTCACCCAACTAACTACTCCCACTACAGAACTGAAGCCATGACAGGTAATGACTACAGCAGAACATCTGTTTACAAAAAACATCTTATTGTAAAGTTTAGGTGACTGAACGAAGATGTGGAGCCAAGACGTGGTCATTCAAAAGAGAGCTCAAAGGCATACACAAGCAGTTCTGTTGTCCAGTTACTAGTAAAGGTACAAGAAGCAGTTATCTTTTTCAGACAACAGGCCATTAGAGAGAACGAAGATTCCTAGGGACATGACAGTTTATAATTATTTCTCCCCTACTCATTCATTAGTATGTCAAACTATAATCTTTTTGACTGTGGACAAATAGCCAAAAAAAAAAAAAAAAGGAAAAATAGTCGTTTCAATGGAAAATCCACCTCAAAGAGGTAGAGAAAAGTAAAAATGCAGTTAACAGCAGATAGCATAGGAGGAAATCCACAAACAAGTATAGAACCATGCAAAGGCAGTAAAGGAACGGAGGAAAAATCCTAGCCTGAGGAGCATAACAAAGCGAGCCTCGAAAGAGATATAAAATTATCAAAACATTCCTCCGATCACACTAAAACTTTGCAGAGTGCTCTCTCTCTTTTTTTTAAAAGCATCATCAGTCATGGGAATTTCTCCCCAGTGGTTCAAAAATGAAAGCAGCAAATATATCCACACATCCACTATAACAATCTTATTACAGAAGTTTTCCATTCATAACACAACTCTTGGCTGAGATTAGTCGAGTTGGTAAGGCCAACTAACAGGTGCCAGTGCCTTTATCTTTTTCAGTTGCAAACACTTTTAGCCCTCTTATAGAAGAACAGACAGTAATAAAGTGCTACCACTTAGCAGGAAATCCCCTTTGCCTGCAAAGAAAGTGAACATCCATAGACTCTAAGGCCGGAGGGGCTCTCAAAGGGTACCCAGTTTCCCCACAAGTCTGCACGTGTCACATCTGCTCCAGTCGGTAAACCTGAGAACTCTGCGCAGGTCCTTCACTTAGGGCTCTTACTTCTAAGTTCAAAGACGACAACTTGAATACTTTGGCAACACAAGGTATCTGAATTTATTTAACTACCTAGTACTTAATTAGTTGAAACACAAATAGGTTACTGCTAATTCTGAAAACGCCAAAAAATCCACTTTTTTTAGGCTTCTCGTGCGCATTTGAAAATACACAATCTCTGAGAGAGAAATTATGTTAAGGTTGACCTGAAATCAGGAGCAGGCAACACGCATAAGAGCGCATTCTAACCTCTTACTAAAGTAAACAGTTTAAGGGTAGCCATATGCCCTTGGTCTATGACCACAAGGCCCAAGTCCTGAAGTCAAGGAAACAGCGTTTAAGGAGAGCATGTTTATAGGTTAAGGGAGGAAAGTGTATTTCACTCTGCACCAACTCTCCTCTCAGCGAGCGTGGGCCCAGAAGGGCTGGGGGGTCGGAAGGAGAGATGGATCTCAAGCAGAGACGGCGGAGCTAGAGCTAGTGACCAAGCACCGGCCACTGACTGCAAGACACGAGCCCGGAAACCCAGAAGCGGCGATCACGGACCTGGGACTGGGGATGGGGCCGGGGGTAGAAGAGGGGGTGAAGAAGGGTGGGAGAAGAGCTGCCTAACTCTCCTGCACCGCCGCCAAACACAGGGCCTAGCCTGAGGCCTGCGACTGCCCAACACCCGACAGCTGCCACCACCCTACGGCCCCACCTTCGACCTCCAGGTCAGAGACCGCCCGGGACGTGGCGCATGCGCACTGCACCGCCCCGCGTGCCGCGACCCCCCGCCCTCCCCGCCCCGCCCGCCGCCGCCGCAGCCTCCCGGCCGCGGACCGCGCCAGGCCCCACGCGCCTGTCGCCGGAGCAGGGCCGCGCAGCCCTGCAGGCGCCGCCGCCGACTCCCAGGCCCCCGGGCGGGCCTCACCTGGGGCCGGGCCTTCGGGCTCACGCCTCCGTGGACTTGCAAGTGCCGCAGAGCTGGAAACGCTGCTTCAAATCTGGGCGCCGCGGCGGCCTCCGAACTTGCTTCAGTTTAAGCTCACCGCCTTCCTGGTTCCAGCGCCAGGCAGCGCCAGCCGAGCTTTCGAGTGCATCGATGGAGGCTACCAGGCGTTAGGAGTGCCGAGGGAGTGGATTGTCACACCGCCAATTTTTTGTTTGGTGTTGGTTTTGCGTGCTTGTTTGATTATTTGATTTTCTTGTTACCAAAAAGCAATAAAGGTGGGAACTGAAGAGTGTTATTGCCTTAGTAATCGTCGTTATCGTCACAGATAATCAGTAAACAAATCTTCATCGGAGGAAGTTATATTTAAGACTCCCACACGGAGCAGAATTGGTTATCTCGTGCTGGGAAGAAGGGAACTCTCCCAACAATATAAATCATGGAGTTGTTATGTATAGAGTCGTATTTGATTAAATTGTAATCATTTATTTGCAAAAAATGCATTAAAATTCGGTGTTTCTTCTGCCTGAAGGTGGAGGCACGCACCGGTTGGGTGCAAATTAGTGCCTCACGTTAAAGTAACTGGTTCGTAGTGGAATGGGGGAAGGCTGCCCGAGGCAGGGACAGAAGGTTTCTTCTGAAAGACAAATTAAATGTACAGGTCTTTTGTTGTTATTTAAACCGATACAAATTAAAGCGATTCAGCGTTTTCTGTAACTCATACTACGTTATTTATCTGTCCTTGCATATACATCATTTCTGCCTTATTTACTATAAGTAAGCAACGATAAGGAGGTAGATAAACTGTTGGCCTTGGTTTGGGTCGACTGTGAGAACCAACTCGTTCACAACTGCTAGAATCCCAAGCTACAGTTTTCTGCAGACGTTTGAGATGGTGAAAAATCACCTCCACAAATATATTTCTCATAAATGACTGTACCTTAACTAACCAGTTTTGAGGGACCGTTTTAAAACTTAACTATAACACTACATGTTTAAATAATTCAAGAGCTGGGGGGACCCTTGGGGTCCCTAATTTCATTGGAACCTGTATATCTGTCTGCAGGCTGTCAACTGAGTTTTACTCTCAATGTTTTCTTACCAAAACTGCATTTTGAAATGTCCTGTCTCCGGAAAATATTTGCTATTTAATGAAACAACATCATTAAACTTCGTGAACATTTATCAGTATGTGTGATTTTAAAATGATGGTTTTGTGAGTTTTTTGGGGGGGGGGGAGGTTGTATTGTTTTGTTTTAAACTAAACTTCCTTAGGCCATTGGGAATCCGTGGTCAGACACTGCAGATTTCTCATTGCTCCGTTTGATAGCAACAAACTATTCCTAAATAAATAAAGAGCCAATATGCCAGGGAAATCAATGGGAAAACCTATTTGACGTGAATTACACAACGATTGTGTCTGAGCCTTTCCTGATTTACCTTTAAAGTGGTCATCTTTCCCTCAAGCTAGTGGATGGAATTTGAGTTCAGACTTAAAAGTCTGCTTGAAAGAGCAAAAAAGTAGCTAGTGGGTCTTCGAATCCTTTACCAGACTTCTAACAGTCGTTATTTTGGAGCTGTTTGTGACTACATATTTAACACCTCATTTCGAGAGCTCTGTGAGCACCACATCCATTTAACTGACCTCAATACTGGTCATTCTGCCAAATAACCTCAAAAGCAGATTTTCATAAAGAAGTAAAGTTTTATGGTTATTCCCTTCTGATAATATCAGAATTAAAGTGGTTACAAATAGTAACCCAAGACTAATGAGTAAAATCATGTTTCCAAATTCATATAACTTTGGAAAGTGTATTTGAGTCTCTTTTGCAGTATAATTTTTAAAAAAAGAAAGCACTTATGTAATTCATTAATAACTAAAAGCTATTGCTCCTGGAAACTTCAAGATCTTAATTATTTCTCCTAAAAGTAGCAATAAACAAAATACTTTAAGAAGAACAAAAGATAACTTCAGAATTCAGGAGAAAAATGGCAAAGTAACATTTCTTAAAAGTATGATTTCCATCTCTCTTAAGCTACCAAATGTGAACATTTTAATTTGAGTGGTATAGTATGACACAAAGTTCTATGTCATGTCTATTTACATATATTCCATAAATACCAATATATTGTTATAATTGTGTTCTCTGTTTACAAATGTTTCATGTTGCTTTGATGGAACTTCTCAAATTATCTGTTAACTGTGTTGATGCCCTACCCAATAAGTGGAAGATATATTTATCAAAGCTCTGTAATTGCTTTATTTTTACTAAGAGTGTTAGATCCAAGAAAATGAACAAGTTACATTTAACATCAGAAAGCCTACACTAATATTCAGATTACTTGAAAATGTCCCCAAAGCCACACTTGAAGAGATATATTTGTGTACACACAAGTAAATACAACATTTCGTATGTAAATATTCTTATGTGAGATAAATCTCTATGGCCACACCACTCACAGGGAGCACAGCACAGACAAACGACTCAGGAATCTAGATGGTCCTTCCATTTAACAAATTGCTTCAATCAAAATAGTCCAGGGATAGAATTTTAAATCGTAGCTTTAAGAGAGTGAAGGAGAATTCTTTCTCCCGGCGAACACGCCTTTTTGACTAGTCCACTACAAATAAAATTAGAAAGGGCACGAACTTAACGTCGATTTTTTTTAAACTCAAAGAGGAATGATCATTCGCTTTTCAAAATTAAGAAATCAACTGGAATGTTTCTGAGGATGCTAAAGAAGAGCTCCTGTAATTCTTTGGGGGAGGGGTCTGGACGCGGGGACTTGCAAGGGAGAAAGGATAAGGGTCCTGAGACCTCAAAGAGGGAACGAAGTCAAACTGTCCTAGACCAGGCGCTAAGGAAACACTTTAAAATGAAATCTGTCAGGGAACAGCTGCTCGGGAAATGTGTTAAATCGACCGGCCCCTTCGTGCGCGATTTGTCCGTAGGGGAGTCGCTTAGGCTCCAGGACGTGAGTAGTGGGGTGAATCACAAACTCCCCGGGATGGGGAGCTTGATGAAGACCCAGGCTCAACTCTGGTTGCGGGCCGGGAAGCCCCTGAAAGAAGCTCCGCCGGCCTAAGAAGCTGTAGAGGACACTGGCACTGGACACGGTTGTGAAGCCAGGATGCCAGGCTGCGTGGTGACGGGGGGAAAGGGGGCAGCGGGGATGTAAGACTGGGATAGGAGGTCAGGATACGGAACTGGGGTGCAGGGCTCCTGATGCAAGACGAGGATGCCGAGCAGCAATGCGGGGCCGAGCAGTTGCGCCGCACGCCGACGCGGGGAGAGGATGTGGGGTCGTTGCGGAGTCTGGATAACCGGCTGACTCCAGGAGCCGCGCACTTGTCAGTTTCCTCTTGGCCACGCCCCGGCAGAGTAGGTCCAGATCCCCAGTGTTTAACTAAGTCGTGACACCAACGCAAAATCCACGCCTAATTAAATTAATTAGGGATTCTTGTCAAGCCTGGATTAATGGCCAAGAGCGCAGGCGGCCGGGGCTATCTGAAAACCCGGACAGCCGGGGACCTGCCTCCTCTTCCCGCCCCCTCCCGTCCCCCTTCGCTGCCCTCCCACTCCAGCCCCAGCCTGCCTGGACTCCAGCCTTAATCAATCTCAGTCTCTCTCTCTCTCTTTCTCTTTCCCTCTCTCTCTTTCTCTTTCCCTCTCCCTCTCTCTCTTCCCCGCACCCCCACCCCAGCCCCCCCTCCCCTTCCCCCAGGTAGTGGGGGGGTGCTTCCCGGGAAGGGGCTCCCTCCGAGTTGCGAAGGGGAGGTAATTTACTCAGAACAAGGGGCCGCCTTTGCGAAGTATAAATAGTGAGACTTCAAGCGCAGCGTTGCTATCAGATCTGAACTCTCCGCAGGAAGAATTGTCAAAGATCTTAACA
The DNA here is from genome assembly GCF_041296265.1 of Equus caballus. Lineage (NCBI taxonomy): Eukaryota > Metazoa > Chordata > Mammalia > Perissodactyla > Equidae > Equus > Equus caballus. The sequence continues at coordinate 11,141,139 of NC_091702.1, read as the reverse complement.
TTGAACAAGCGCACTCGGACAGGGAAGCATCAGTTCCCATTTCCCTCCGGCGGCCCCCGCCCCTTCCCTCTTCTTCCTCCTCCTCCTCGTCCTCCTCCTCCTTGTCCTCCTCCTCCTTGTCCTCTTACTTCTTTTTCTCCTTCTACTTCTCCTCCTCTTTCTTCTCTCTTCTCTTCTTTTTCTTCTTCTTCTTCTTCCTCCTCCTCCCTCTCCTCCCCCACCCCCTACCCCATTGATGTGTTATTATTGGGGGGGCTGGAGCAGTAAAAAAAGAAGAAGGAAAAAAAAGAGCGGGGCTCGGCTGGGAGAGGTTGAGCGCGGGGCTGACGGACATCGGCGGCGATGGAAGAACTTACGGCGTTCGTCTCCAAGTCTTTTGACCAGAAAGTGAAGGAGAAGAAGGAGGCGATCACGTACCGGGAGGTGCTGGAGAGCGGGCCTCTGCGCGGGGCCAAGGAACCGACCGGCTGCGCGGAGCCCTGCCGCGACGACCGCAGCAGCCCGGCAGTCCGGGCGGCCGGCGGAGGCGGCGGCGGCGGAGGAGGCGGAGGAAGCGGAGGCGGAGGAGGCGGAGGAGGTGCAGGAGGAGGAGGAGCAGGCGGAGGAGCTGGAGGAGGGCGCTCTCCCGTCCGGGAGCTGGACATGGGCGCCGCCGAGAGAAGCAGGGAGCCGGGCAGCCCGCGGCTTACCGAGGGTAACGGCCTGACCCCCGGCCGCGGTTCCCCTTCCCGCCTTCCCAACTCCTCTGGCGGGAGAGGACCCCGAGGCCCGGCGGGGTTGGGGACGGCACGCGCAGAGGGCCCCCGGATCCCAGCTTTGGGAGCTAGAGTGGTGATGGAGGGGTGGGAGTCCGGTGGTGTGCACGGTCGTGGGTGGGGTCCGGGTGTGTGGGGGGAGGGGGAGCGCGTGGGGTTTGTGCGCATCCTTCTCAGATGCTCCGGCTATTCCCACTCCACCGAAACGCATTTTCATCAGCCGGAGGATCGGCCCGCAGCCCAGACGGCCCGCGGGCGGATGGGGAAGTTCTCGGGGCTGGCTGCTGGCAGGGGTGCTGCCAGTGGCTGGGCCAGGAGACGCGACTGCGGTTAGCGTCTCGCGCCGATTTCGCGGGAGCCCCTTTTCTAGGCCTGAGAGAGGAAGGAGAGAGATTGATGGATGGATTGACTGGGATTTCAGCCCCAGGTCGCCCCAGGGTTTCAGGCCGCCCGCTAAGAGCCACTCGAACTCCGCGAAGACCCTGGATCCCTGGATCTTGGGGTCCCAAACTTCCCTTTCTCTTTGAGCTATGAAGGTAGAATGAGGCCAAGGCAGGCCAACGTCCGGGCTACGCTGTTTCTCTCAGGAGACGCGTTAGGCTCCTTTTTTGGGTTTATTTTTCGATATTTACACAATTCCGTTACTGCTTCGCATCGTCAGGTACTCTGGTTTTGTAGGGGGAAAATCCTTTGGTGCCAGAAAAGTGTTAGGAAAAGGTTTTATCTAAATGGTGGAGCGTCCTGTACCAATTCAAAGGAGTTTAACAATAAAATTAATTTGGCACTTGGTGCCTGCAGTAACTGGTGCGCTGCCATATTTTTCCAATTAAGAAAATATGTGACATGCGTGGAATCACATATTTAAGCAAGCAATTAAGTTGTTTATAACACGATCCGTTCTTCTTTAGGCCAATAGGGAAATTTGGGGGCGAAATAAAGATTGTATTAATTCTATGAATCAACTTGAAATGTGGACATCTTCCTCTTTGAAGCCCCAAAAGTTTGAGAGGCATGTACTGTGGGCGACACGAAATAGACAAAGCCTTCTCACCCCTTTGGCAGAATCTGAAGGGTGTGCTTTCGTATTTAAATTTCATTACGGTACCAGTGGAAATATTTTCCTGTTAACCCGGCTCTAAATGTTTGCTCGAATGTTACCCACTTCCTCCCCGGAGGAAGTGCAAATGTCCACAAAACGAACTCTGAGACTAAAAATGCGGGCAACACTTAGGATCACCGTAGCTACAATGCCAGGCCGGGCTGAGATCTAGAGCTCTTCTTTCCCTGGACCCGGCAGCAGGTCCTCTTAAATTTGGAAAATGATGGCAGAACTGTCAGGCAGCCCAGTGCAGCCTCTCGAGCGTGAGTCGCAGCTTCAGGCCCTGGGTACACCAGCATGCCGGACCGCGAGGTTAGAGTCTGAACCCCGGGCAGACACAGTCCTGGGACTGTTGATTTCCAAGCTCAGGGCAAGTATTAACTTCTCTGCAGGCCAGCTTTTCCGGAATTGATTTTTAACACCTATGCTGATCTGGATCCTGGGCTGGGAGGAAGTGCAAACAGCCTCGACTATCCAAACGCGGCTTTGACACCTTAAAAACCCAAGTCTCCGACTCAGGAGCAGAGGATGAAGCTTCCAGAGAGCAGCTTCTGTTGATACAGGCTCCCCATTACTGCTCCTTGAGCTAAATATATATATCCATATCCCTCGGGTGTCTCTGTATACTCACGCTCGCAGAGCTCCTGTTTTTGAAGGTAGGAGAAGGAAGGACAGGAAAGTAGCAACGGATGTGTGCAAACCCAGAGCAGGAAAATGCATATTTTATTAAACATCCGAGCGGCTGGGTGCATGAAAAGGCTGTGAACAACCAATAGAAACCGAGGATCGCGAATGTTCCGCTTGAACCTGTTGATCTCTGTGGGTTTGAGCGTTTAGGGTCGAGTCTGCCTTTCCAACGGGGAGGGAGAAGGAGGCAACGGTCTGTTTCGCGGGCCACTGGAAGCTGGTTTTCGGGCTCTCGCCTTCTGGCCGGCGTGGGCGGCGAGCCCTCCAGGCCGCCAACATGGCGTGGGCGCCTGTGCTTAGGCGACCTGGGTCCGCCAGGGGGGACGGGGACTGCCTGGCCGCCCACGGGCCATCCTGGGGATTTGGCTGGAGCCCCCGTTGGCACCGAGCGCCGGAGGATAGTGCTCCCAGCGCCGCGCAGCACCTGGGTCTTGTTCTCCCGCTGCGCCCCTTCGACCCAATTGTTTCCGAATTAGCCCACAACTTTGAGAGAAACAGAGAGCCAGCGGCGGCCAGAGCTGGGCTGGAAACGGTCTAGCTGTCTGGGAATGGCCAGTGTGAGAAGCCAGTGTGTGGCCTCGCCGCGCCCTTCTGCCCCCAGCGCGTCCTGTGACCAGCGGGGCGCGGCGCTTTTGATTTCTGTGCGTGCGTGGGCGAGAGTGAGTGTGAGAGAGCCGGAGTGGAACGGATTTGGTGTTCGCAGGGGATGGAGGGTGGATGGTGAGGAGGTGAGTTGAGGCCACAGTTGCGGAGGGAATGGGTGGGTGAATGCCCACCTTGCCCTGGGGCGCCTACCCAGAGTTGATTTTTGCGCATTTCCGGGATCCTCTTCCTCGGGACAGGGTGAGGGACCGGACAGGAACTCCGGGAAGGGGCAGGGTCCTCCATCCTTCTTGAGACAAATCTGGTAACGGGATTTGCTGTGTTGTTTTTGTCCACGTGTGTGTATGTGTTGCTGTGTGCTCGTGTGGACGTACGTGTGGCCCTGTTCGTGGTGACCCCTTCAGTGTCCCCGGAGCTGAAAGATCGAAAAGAGGATGCGAAAGGGATGGAGGATGAAGGCCAGACCAAAATCAAGCAGAGGCGAAGTCGGACCAATTTCACCCTGGAACAACTCAACGAGCTGGAGAGGCTTTTTGATGAGACCCACTACCCGGACGCCTTTATGCGCGAGGAACTGAGCCAACGGCTGGGGCTGTCTGAGGCCCGAGTGCAGGTACCAGGCTGTGAGGAGGTTGAGGCTGGGCCCAGGGAGAGGGGGAGGGGCGCTCCTGGGGTTGGAGAGACGGCTTAGGGGACACATACCAAGGGTGTGCGGGTTCGAGTGTCTAGAGTGAGGTGAGAAGGAAAGGGATATCTTTGCTAGAGGTCTTATTTTCCAAAGTAAATCTTAGTCTTATAGCACCCCCCCCCCCATCCCCTTCTTTCCCCGTCCCAACATATGTTTCCAGCAGAAGAAAGCTGTGCTGGGCTTGCTCCCAGAGTTTCTATAAACCACAGACCCCTCGCCTCATGATGCCTTTAATGTGGTTTAATCCTAATGGGCCTACTTTTATAAGCCTTAAAAAAAAAAATCGCACAGAAAATGTTTTATCTTCTGGATGCCCTAAAAGTTACAAGGAATATTTGTTCACCCGACTTGGGTTTCCTTGAGGGTCTGCTCTGGGGTCTAGGTTTGCTGAGAGGATATGCCAATTAGGTTTATAGAGGTACAGACTATAAAGAAAATTAGCAACTGTTAAGTGCAGAAATTTACAGTCTGTCCTTAGCGGTAGATCTCAAACTGTGTGAAGCATCAGAGAAAGAAATGCATTTTGGTCGCTCTTTGTTCCCTCATTTAATCAAGGCGGGGAAACTGAACCACAGAAACTTGATTTTAAAACAACTCACATATCTTAATATTGACATTTCCAAAGTCTAACCCCCAGCAAGTGCCATTGAAGTTAGAATTGGAGCAGATTTTCTCACTGGTTGTAGAGGTGAATGTAATGGCAAAAGTAGGCTTTAGGGGCATGTAAGGTGAAAAATTATATACGAACGTGCATACATATCCTCCTTCTTTATGGAGAACAAATTTAAATGTTCCAAATTGTATTTCCGCTCAAATAATAAAATAGGAGAAAATGATGGTCATTATTTGTTTGAACACATGGAGCAGTTTTAGGCCTGAACATCTGCAGCTGTTACAAAGTATCACTGTAACAGATACTCCCTGGGTCTCCGATCGTAGAGACCACCATCTGCAGCAAACTATGCAATTCTTATGGGGCTTCCCCACATCTTGTAATAGGATCAGGACAAAAACAGAGCAGACACGTTGAATGGGAAAAGTAATAATAGGCTGCCTTGGTCATCACAGTGTCAACAGCAGAGCCTTCCTTTTTAAGCCTCTCCTGCTTTGCTCTGTGTGTACTGAGATCTCTAGAGGCTCACAGCCCCTTAAAGACATGATGATAATTATTACAGTTGTGAGCATTAGTATCTCAGTTCCAACTTTTCTCCAGGAAAAAAGAGGCAAGAAGCCTCAGGCCATTTGAGTTACACAAAGAATGCCACCCTGGCATGAAATCTACCCTTCTATTATACTAAATGGCAGGGGAACTTTTAAAGATTTACATTGACTATGACACTTGCTTTCAAAAACAAGAAAAAGCTCTGAAGCAATATTTTACTTTCATGGGGTTTTTAAATACATTAGTTTGTGAATCAGTCAATATGCTGTATTATTGGAACATAATGCTGTATTATTGGAGTATAAAAACAAGCTTTATTTGAATTTTTAAAAATCTGTCATACCGCCTCTAAAAGTTGGCAAGTTTATTTAAGAAAGTACTGTCTGGGAAAAGATAGAATCCAGGAGTTACTTGATTTATCCCCCACCTCCCTTTCACAGAATGTTGTTCCCTTTCTCTCATAAGAAGCGAACTTTATTGCTGGTCTTTATTTTTTCACACTTTTATTTAAATTTTTGAGCTATTTTCTGGATGCTTCTGTAACTGCAAGCAGTGGCTTTTTCTATAGAAGCAAATTAGATTATCATGATAATAGCACAATTATTCTGCTACTGTGTTACACTCTGCTGCACAGAGGAACAGAGAAATTCTAAACTTCTTTGTAGAGAGGCTTTTATGACACTAATTACCTCTTCCCCCATTCTTATTCCCACCCCCCAGAAAAAAAACAGAGTCACTATTTGCTTTGGTGTTTGCTTTTTCTTGAAGATGAAGCTAATTAATATTACAGGCTATTAATGAGCACATTCTTCTCAGGTCTTACTGGGCAAACGTCTAAACCCGCGATCACTTTGGTATCAGGTATCAGGGAGAGTTTCAGGCCTTAGGGACGCTAATGTGGAAAGATGAAACCAGGACTAGCAGTAATTTATCAAAAAACAATTTATCTTGCAAAAGTCTATGAAATCTATTTTTGTCATTTGTTTACATTTTTAACTCTGGAAATTGAGACTATTCTATATAGTTCAAAGATTGCTTGCTATATCTCCCAATCCTTACCTAAACATTACTCTTTTTTCACTGTAAGTTTTAAAAGTTTTTGAGTCATAGCATCTAGGTTTTATTTTTTGTCTCTGATTTGTAGGTTTGGTTTCAAAATCGAAGAGCTAAATGTAGAAAACAAGAAAATCAACTTCACAAAGGTAGGCTTCTCAGACAAAGGACATTTGGTATTTTAAGCAAAGAGAGAATTGGGGACTATTGTCATTACAAAGACAAAAAAACTTCTCAGAGATAACCATATTTAAAAATCTGCTCTGAAGACAGCTAATGAAAGTCTTAAAGTTTGGGAGTAAATTACATTTATTTTAATTACGGCAGCAGTTTAGGAAGTTAACAGTCCAATTCCAAAGGAATTAGTTCTATCTCGGTACCATTTGAAACCCTGGAAAACAATGCTGGAAATATCAACCTCACATTATTGTGTTTTGTTCCCCTACTTTTTACAGGTGTCCTCATAGGAGCTGCCAGCCAATTTGAAGCATGTAGAGTCGCACCCTATGTCAATGTAGGTGCTTTAAGGATGCCATTTCAGCAGGCAAGTACAGCCCAGTTTCAACCTGTTTTTAACTGTATAAAGTCCTGGATGTTTACCTGAACTGTTGAGTACCCCCTCTCTCTGAACCCCAATGTTGGTGTCTATGCAGTTGGAAAATCAATGTTGAGATGATGTAGTGGACCTGCTCCCTGCATGCCTAGTCCTTTCTGTCCTCATGGGAAACACGCAGAGGCCTGAGGGCAGCAACCAGTCCTTTAAAGGTGCACGAAAGATTGTGCTTGGGGAGAGGAAGGAAAAGCCTTTTGATTAAAATTTTGTCAGATCCAATACGGAAGTTAGTCCTAAACTGTTTCTAAGGCAACTCTCTAAATATGTTTCTAGGTATTTTCTATATCTTAGTCATGTTAAATGTCTCGGACAGAAAATAAATAAATAAATAAATAATTAAGTATGCCCAACTCGGACTTGATTTTCTAGAGCTGTCCCTGTAAACAAAGCTTCATCTCTAGGAGAGAGAGAAGCCTGGGTCTTCCCAGGGTCTCCTGCCTCTGCAATGCCTTTCTTAGCCATAAAGAGACTTTTAAGACTACATTTTAAAAGCACAGCCTGCAGCAATGATTTAATCCTGGGAAATCCCAGTGCTCTGAACTCCCTGCTTTCCAAGCCTAAGGGCGCAACTCTTTCCCAACCAGTGCTTGACCTTCCCCATCCGCAGCAGGACCCCTACTTGGTAGGACTGTGAAGTCATGAATTAGCTCTCAGTTCCCAGTGTCCTGGACTGGGGAGACCCCTGAGTGTGCCCAAGTATTGAGGGTTAGTGTTAGGGAGCTCTTAGCTCTCTTGGCACCACAGGACTCTGGTATCCTGACGCTAGGTTTTTGAAACAAGAGAGAATGACTGGAGAAAGAGAGAGAGGGATCTTAAAAGGAGACCCTTACTACTCAGGAGGTGATCTGCAGGCCTGCAGCACCTGGGAGATTGTTAGAAATGCAGAATCTCAGGCCCCCACCTAGACCTTCTGAATCAAAGTCTGCATTTGAACAAGATTCTCAGTTAGTTCTTATAGCAGTAAAGGTTAGAAGTACTAACAATTGTGATGAAGATGCAGTAACTTCCCAAGTGACATGAAAAAGTTTTGTAGTTTGCTTGTTGGAACTTCAGTGCTTTAGTAGTGGGGTGAGAGTGTATGACAGCATCCAGAGAGGAGGGGAAGGGCCTTTGCCCCGTCTTTCCAATACACCATCGTTATTTTGAGGAGGGTGATATTTTAGCGCAATAGCAGTGTGTCTTTCTGATGGGCCCAGCTCCCGAGGGGGCGGCCGCATTCCAGCAGACGGGAGCCCCCAGGACCCAGGCAGATAAGCTGTGCTGATTAAGTTGCAGAGACTCAGGGGCACTGGAGTATCCCTGTGGCGCCCCAGATTCAGTAACAGACTGAGAAGGTCAGCCAAACGTCCCTTTCCCATCCCCTGCCCCAGCCTTCCCCGAGCCAAGCTGGACGCCGTTAATGTTCTGTTTCTATTCTGTTGTCACCCTAGGATAGTCATTGCAACGTGACGCCCTTGTCCTTTCAGGTTCAGGCGCAGCTGCAGCTGGACAGCGCCGTGGCGCACGCGCACCACCACCTGCACCCGCACCTGGCCGCGCACGCGCCCTACATGATGTTCCCGGCGCCGCCCTTCGGACTGCCGCTCGCCACGTTGGCCGCGGACTCGGCCTCGGCTGCCTCTGTCGTGGCTGCTGCCGCTGCCGCGAAGACCACCAGCAAGAACTCCAGCATCGCCGATCTCAGACTGAAAGCCAAAAAGCACGCGGCCGCCTTGGGTCTGTGACGCCAACGCCAGCGCAAAGGTCGCGCTTCCACCGTGGCACGCCCCCTGCACGCCCTCCGCGCCCCGCTGCTTCTCCTTTACCCTCTCCGGACCTCCGGACCGAGCCTCTTTCCGCCCGCTGATCGCCCCTTGCCCCCTTCGGCATCCCGGACTCGGAGGGCGGGACTCTGCGCGGGACCCGGGATCCCACGAGGCGCACCAGCTCCGTGGCTCCTGACCATTCACCTACCCGAGGCCCTAGAATTCGGCTTTGTAGGGGCGGGTTTGGGGAAGTCTGGAGAGAGACTGGACAAGGGAGTGCTGGGACAGCGGAATGTGGCCGACGGCAAAGCTGCAACGATGGACTCCGGCATAGAAATAAAAATCCTGTTAATAAAAAATGAGCAAAAAAAAAAAAAAAAAAGTAGAAAAGCGAACCAGAGAGAGAAAGAGAAAGGGAACTTATTTCTTACTGCTATTTGACAGAAGCTGAAATCGGAGATAGAACCAAGGAACAAAAACAAATTTTAGAAAGTAAAGTATTTTATACATTTAACAATATGGAAAAATAACCTGGATGAATCTCAAGAGAAGGGGGAAGAGGTACCAACTTAGAGCGTATGTTTTTTTTTAATGGGCTAAGAAGGCAAAACAGAAAGAAGAGGTATACTTATTTAAAGAATTAAGATGAAAAAAAGTGGGCAGCTGGGAAGTTCACAGGTTTTGAAACTGATCTTTTTCTGCGAAGTTCACTTTAATACAAGAAATTTGATAAGAGAGGCGGGCCTCCTTTTACGTTGAATCAGATGCTTTGAGTTAAAAGCCACCATGTATGGAAGAGCAAGAAGAGGGAAGACAGTATAAAAACGAGGAGAGAAAAAAATGCTATTAACACAAAAAAGTGATACCACAGACAATGATTTCGCTGAGAAATTATGGCCGAACTGTCCAGACTGCTGACAGTAAATTCCGGGTTGCATGTTACTTGTATTCCGTTGATGGTGTCTCCCCCCTCCCCGCTTTATTCACATGCACTTACTCCATTTTCATCTCCAGTACGAAAAACACCACGAAAAGCATCTGGAAATTGATATGTATCTATATATATTTTTGCCCTGTCTTTGATCCTGGGTGACAAAAGAACAAAATCGGAGGGGAAAAAATTTACACTGATTATCCCAAGAAAACTGAGGCGGGCAGAAAATGTGGGGAAAGGAAAAAGAAAACAAGAAGACCCAATGAAATAATGAAGGTACAGCGCCTCACTCCGGGCCTGACACATACATAGTAGGCGCTCAGTGTTAGTCCCCCCCCTTGCCCCTTCCTTGAGTTCCCTCTTGCTGATTTCCTGAAGTCCTCTTTGAGGACCGTACTTTATTTCCCCCTCTCTATCCTGTCACACCTTAAACAACACCCAGCTAGATACAGGCACTAGGTTTGTGTAAAATATGTTGATACACACAAAGTTTATTTTGGCTAAAATGTGTGAACTGATGGTTGACTTTCAACATTTGCATTTTATTTCACAAAGGTGTATATTCAAGTAATTGTTTCAATTCATGTAGCTATTTAAACTGGGGTACCCTGGACTAAGCAATCTGTATCCCAATTCTCTAGAAAGCCTCCTTAGTTGTTTTTTTTTCCCTTCTAATTTACAAGAAAGAGGAAAAGCTCTTTTAACTGAACTTTGCTATGCGGTTGAGCTTTGTAACTATTTGTTCTCCATGAAAACAAAATTATTTATATTTGCCATATTTTTTCTAGTGTATTAAGTTATTTTAAACAAAGAAGATGCTGTTATTTCATGACGTGTTGTCGGTACAAAATGTTTTGGTTTCACCTTTGTTAAACCTTTTAAATAAGTGCCAAGTTATTAATTGAAGACACTTTGCGATCAATTGAATGAAAATAGTATTGTTTCATTTGATGAGGTTCGCGTCGTCTTTGTTCCTGTTACTATTAAACTATCCGGGATAATCTTTCCGTCTTCCTTTTTGATGAATGTGTCTTTCCAATATACCAACTTGGGAAAGCGCTTGCCTCTGCTCCTACGTGCCGCTAAGGGCCGTGAGAATGGTGGCTCTGTGGCGGTCGTTAGCGCAGAGCGAAACTTTCATCCCCCCATTTTATCCACCTGCACAGAAACCGGATAGGTTTTATACCAAATCAGTAAAGGAACGGATAATACGTAAAATAACATAGAATAGAATAACCCTCCCTTCCCCAGGACGGACTCTCGTTCTTCATTTGGTGCGCTTTCACTCTTGAAGTTTACTTGGGGGACTTTTTAGGGAGGAATGAAAGCGGCATCAAGCGGTGCAAAATCCACCTGGGTTAATTGCGGACGACAGACTCTCGGTTCCAGGTCCCCGACCCTCCCCGGAGTCGGGCAGGCGATGATGGTTGGGGAGTGGGTCGAGAGCCGCGGAGGGGGCCTGGGGCGCTGGAGAGGGCGGATCTCCCACTTCCCACTGCAGTTTAGCGCTTTGGGAAGCAGCTAATGCGTTGGTTAAATTTAGGTAAAGGTAGAAGCCTGGACCGTGTTTAGGAAAAGCCAGGTCATAGTGATCCTCAGAATCCCGAGGAGCCCCTCCCTCCCTCCTCCTCTTGCCCCCTTCTCCAGGAAGAAATCCCACGGGTCAAGCCCCCAGGCGCTGCCTGTTTCGGGGTGGGTAGAGACCGCGGAGACGCAGCCCTGGCCGGGCCCAGGACAGGACCTTCCCTGCCCGCGCGGGCTCTGGGGATGGGGGCGCCCTCCTCGAAGATGGAGAGTTTCCTGAGTATCCCCTGGGGCCCCTTGGGCTGGAGGACGTGTAGAGGAGGCGACCCCTCCGACGAACCTTCCCCGGGCGAGCCGGCGCTCGGCGCTGCGCCTCCGCGTACACGGGGTGCGGTGTCGCGGCGCTCCCGGCGGCCCAGCAGGCGGGGGGCCGTCGTCCGCGCTCGGGGCTGGCGGGGCTCCAGCCGACCTGACGGGCGGCCCGAGCTTCACAGCGCGCAGCTGCCTGGGCCCCGGCCCGGGGGCCTCCCGTCGGCGCGGGGCTGGGGGTCCCACGGGCGGCCTCCAAGCCCCCGCCCCGAGCCAGCCCCGCTGGCCGCTCGGACGCTCCGCGGGCACCCCGGGGGAGGCACAGGGCGCGGGAGAGCTCGGCCCGGGAGGCGGCGGCGGGGCCGGGGCCTAGGCTGCGCCCGCAGCTGCGCTCCGAGAGGCCCGAGGTCGAGGGAGGCGCGGCGCGCGGCCCGCAAGGCTCCCGGCGCGGCGGCGGGCGCGGGGCCGTCGAGGCCCCCAAGCCGCGTGGGGAAGGCCCGCGTCCCGGGCGGCCGGCGCGGCGTGAGCTCCGCGGCCTGGGGGCCCCGCGGCGCCTCGCCTCCTGCCGCGCCCGCGCTCCCCAGACTCGGCGGGGCCAAGGCCGCCGTGCCCGGCTGGAGGGGCCAGGCCGTCGGTCCCGCCTCCCGCGCCCGCAGGGCCGGCTGTGCGAGCGCAGCGGCCCAGACTCCCGGCAGGCCCGCGGGTGTGAACAAGAGGTTCCAAACCCTGACCTCCCGGAGCCGCGCTGAGAAAGGGGCCAAGGAAATCTTCACTTTAAATTCAAGTGAGGCCCAACATGCACTGGTTTGGATCGAAACTCAATAGTCGTAATAAATAATAAATAAAAATTTCGCCTCCCCCCCCCCAAATGTTTCAGGGTGTTCACAGCCTTCTCGAGCTACAAAATCCCAGATTGGGGAAAAGTGACTTAAAGAGATTATTCAAGACATCATTGGTGTTAAGGACTCTGTGACACAAGCGGTCCGTAAGATTGAAGGCCTTTGCTGAAACTGAACTGATAAATATCTATTTTGAGTTTTTCCTCAGATTTATAACTTTTTAGATCCTCAGATGGTAATGCTTTAGCATAATGCAATGCTCAAATTTCGGAACTATTTTGATTTCTGAAAAATGCCTTTTTGGCTTCAGCGACATGAGATCCTGTTATTTTTTCACAAATCAGTTTACATCATAAATTGCAAACATTTGCAATAAGATCTCAAGATTGTTTATTTTATGTAACCTCAAGCACTTGACTCTGTTAAACACCAGTACAGAAAGTCCGTGAAATCAGTTTAATGTGTGTGAGGGAATTAAAGGATCACTCCTTTTCATCACGTAAACAAGGCATTTAAGATTGTTTGAATTGTCAGTCTCCCAATTTTTAAACAGTCTTACAATTGAGTATTAATTTTAGAGTCATTCTGTGCAAAAATAATTACCGAAGTTATATTCTGCTTTAATTAAACGTTTCTGGGCAGAAGAAAATGGTATTCTGCATTGGGAAGTGGGTGATTGTTTTTAATGTTATATTATTTTAAATTATTTTAGTTCAAAGGTAAATAAAGTTTGCTAATTCCAACGGGGGGAAAAAGGCCTGAAATGGTTTTTTAATGTGCTGTTAGAACAGTTAGTCAAAGTACATTAAAGGAACGTCACAAACCCAGAAATAATAAATATGTCATTCTAATGAGAATGTTAACTTATGGATAATTTATTCAAGGTAGTTTTTGCATTTCACATGGAATCTCTTACGATGACCTGCCTGAGTCCCATGATGCTTGTTCTTCAAAATCTAATTTATATAGGCTCAGGATATACATAATTCATAACTCTGTTGGTATATATATGTACACACCCCAAATTTTAAACCTTTACAATATGTTTGCATGTTTACTAGCATGTTTTCAAGATGACTGAAATAAAAACATAAAAAATGTTAAACATGATATTGAAAGCAAGTGCTTGTCCATGTGTGAAGACAAAGTCCTTGAAAATTGAAAATTAAAAAAGATTAGATAATTTTCAAGCTTAGATGTAGAGTGAACACTGAAATATTTCAGACAGGGAACATTCTTGTATAAGAAATATGAAAATCTCCAGGAAAGTCTTACAGATGTGAGCTTCTAACACTTCAGATGCCTAGCCAATCCTTTCGTGTCTCTAATTCATAAAACAAAAAATCTTTCAGTCTTGGGGTATTTTGTTTTGGGTATTTTATGTGTCAGTCAAGGTAACCATCGCATATGCCTTCAGTACAGGAAAATTTAGTATAGTACTTACATGGAGTTCTGCCGGCATGAGGAAAGGTTTTAGACTATAATCAAATAAATCACAGAGGGAGGAGTAAACATACGTTTTTTACCCTTTGTTGAACAACCGCTCACATGTCCTGAGCAAGAATCTTTGTAGATTTTTATTCAGCCAGAACAGTGCAGAATAAGCTAAGGGCACAGACCCTGGAGCCAGCATCCCTGGATTCAAACCTCACTGCTGCCATTTACCAGTCCTGTGATTTTAGATGAATTAATCTCGCTGTGCCTCAGTTTCCTCATCTGTAAAATGGGGATAAAAGTAGCATCTATTTCATGGGGGTTTTAGGAGGATTAAATAAGTTAATACTTGTAAAGGCCAAAGAACAGTGCCTTGCATGCATATATACACACACTATATGATGCTTATTTTAATAAAAAGGTCAATAGGCATTCATCCCTGTAATAAAAACCTATGAAGAAGAAAATAAAGTAATGCAAGACAAAGACGGCAAGAGGGAAACATTATCTGCTAGTTAGTGATTCTAGCTAATTGCTTAGCCTCTGGGGGGCTCATCTGGAAGATGTGGCAAATGTCACGATGTAGTCAGGGGGCTTATCTATAAGAGCAATCTGTAGATTGCACAGTGCTGTGTACATGAGAGAGAGTGTTGCTCCTCTGCCATGTGCAGCCTATAAGGCAAGGTCTCAGACATGGCACTAGCCCTCAAGGGGCTTACCATCTAGGGGAGGCGGTTCGTAAATGCACATGATAGTGCTAGGAAGCATATGCTGAATGCACTTGCTTAAAGGCATTCAGACACACTATATGCATCTGAATGGCTGTACAACACTTGTGGGGCCTGTTGCCCTGTTTTTGGAAACTGAATCTTTCTTGAAAATGAGTAGCCTTAAAGAAGGAATGGTGGAGCGACACCCAGAGGTTAAGAAGCACACTTTGTTAGAATTAAATGCATACCATATGTTGCTGTGGTTTGTACTCCATAGGATCATCTGCGTTTTCTTTGGCTGTCCATGGTTGCAGAGCATGAGCAGTAAAATGCCAAAAGATGCAAAGGCTGCTGACCAATGGTCTTTAACAGCAGTTTGAAAACACATATAATACAGAGGAAGGAATGTTTAATTACTATGGTAAAGACCCATAAAATGAACAATTGAGTCCTAATTACAGACTAACTACAGACTAAAAGAAGAGCGACCTCTTTCCAATGCCCGAATTTAGATGTATTACTAATACTTGCCTCTATTTTGTATAGTGTCATCTATTAAGAGCTCACAGCAGTTTTTAGACATTTTAATTTGGGAGTCAGCGTGTTGTTGCCGTATGTGACTAATCTTTAGAGGCAGATGTTCCTGAGTTCAAATCTCAACTATACCACCTATTAATTAGATGTGACATATTGGGTAATTTCTCAGCTGCCCAGAGCCTATGTCTTCTTAGCGTCCTGTAACACACACCCTGCAGTTTGTCGTGAGGATCAAATAAAATAAGACGTGTAAAGTGCCTGGATACAACAGGTTTTCACAAATATACTGCTCTTCTCTACTTTTATTATTTACCTTTCCAATGATTGTCACGCACAGAAAATTTTAAATGTTACCTGTCTGTGATTAGAAACAGTTTTGGAAAATATTGGGCGGTGGTGTACATGTTAATTTCAATTCTTCAATATGAGTATTGATTATGTGTATGTATGTTGTGTGGCCTGGAGTTTGGAATAAAACTTCCTTCACATGTTGCAAAACTTTTCTAGATAGAGTTTTTGAGGTAGCATGACTTAGATCCTCCCCTTTGTGGAGAACAGAGGGTTCTAGCCTTCGCCCTGCTCACTCGAGGGCGTCCTCAATGAAGAGATGACCCATGCATTACGTCCCGGATATTCCTGACCTTCAGTCCTCTATATTCTGGAATGTCAGCATACAAATCGAGACCTGGCATTAACTCTCTAGTCACTTTGAGATTAGATTGATTGTCCTTCCGTTTGCTTATTTATTGAATACATTTTTTATGCTTCCGTGCTAAGGAAGAAGAAAATAAACTACCCTTAAAAACGATTGCAAAAGTCTATCAGCCTATCCAAATTTTCAGTACTCATGCTACATTGTGTTTTGTATTACGTTTACCGGCATTAGTGGTTTAAAATGTAATTACCTGTCTTGTGGGCAATATATTTATTTACTGAAATTCTCACTTGTCAGCAGGTTTTTTTTTTAAGGCTAATATAGTTTCCATTAAAACATAGTCTTGCCCAATGCTCATTAAAAAAGATCCAGGACCCTCCCTGGGGGAGTTTCAGGTCTAGGCCTCCTTAAAACTTTTTAGATAGGTGAAATTAGGTGGAACTAGCCATCAAAGGAAGGATTGGAAACAGGGAGGCTTGGCCTCCAATTTGCCTGGGGAGTAAAGTGTGATAGAATAAAGGCCCCTGCCTAACCCTGTACCTTGTAAATGTATTAGATTGTATGGCAAAGGGGAATTGGGTTGCAGCGGAATTAAGGTTGCTAATCAGCTGACCTTAAAATAGGGAGATTATCCTGGAGTCTTCGGATGGGCCCACTGTGAGTAAAAAGGGTCCTTAAAAGTGGAAGAGGGAGGCCGACAAGGAGACTGAGAGAGACATGACTAAGGAAGAATGTCAGAGATGCAGCACTGCTGGCTTTGAAGTTGGAGGAGCCAAGGAATGCAGGTGGCCTCGAGAAGCTGGAAAAGGCAAGGAAATGAATTTGCCCCAGAGCCTCCAGAAGGAATACAGCTCTGCCAACACCTGGATTTTAGCCCAGTGAAACCTGTGTTGGACTTCTCACCCACAGAACTGTAAGATCATCAATTTGTGTGGTTTTAAGCCACTAAGTTTGTGGAAATGTGTTATAGTAGCAATAGAAAATTAACACAGGAAGTTTCTGAGCTGCTAATACGTGTAAGAGACTCTGGTCATTTTTTTAATGCCAGGGGGACTTTTGAGTCTGTTGGGTAACAAGAGTGTCCCAAAACTCAGGCCTGGATTGCTTTGCTATACCATAGAGAACACTCTTACTCAGGCCTGCAGTTCTCCATATGCCATTCTGCAGAATCCCCACAAATCGCTTTTGTTATTATAAAATGAACTCTATAGAGGATTTCTGCAAAATTATGTATGTTCTTTTATGTAAAGTAAGTCAGCAGTGAAAATCCTTGTCTTGTTTTATTATCCTTGTTCTTATTTTTTGTCATCTTCTGCTTATTATTATTTACTTTTAAAAAAGTATTTAATGTCGAGCAAAGGACTATTAGTTTTACGCTCTGAAGTTCTTTGCTAATGCACTGAAAGGGACCAGCCTGAGCAATTTGAGCTTGTCTGTCAAGTTGGTCAAGGTGGAGAGTAATGTGGTCTGGGGTTCCCAGAGCCCACTGGACCTTTGACCTTTTCTCTTGAGACTATTGATCTAGGTTAATAGTCAGCACCAGTTGTGCTGTTGGAGGAGTTGTGTGCCTGTGTGTGTGATTCCTCAGTGAGTACAAATGAGGCTCTGACTAACTCAGAGGGTAATTGGTCTTTTTTGTAGTTTTCCAAGATCAGAATGAAGAATTAGAATAGATGGGTCCTGACAGGCAGGGGGAAGATTCTTTTATGGAGTGTTTGCAGTTGTATCAGTGACAAGGCAGTGGATCTGGGCCCAGAGCTGATTCTATCTTCCATGCCATGCACTCTGCTCACCAGAGGGCTGCCCGTGGAATCAGGTGGGTTAGGAATTGCTGGATGACATGATAACCTCCTAGGTTAGTGGAGTAGTAAGGTGACTTTATCCCTGTTCTGACTACTCTACCCACCGCCCACTCCAACACCCACATATTTCTCATCCCACCTAATTGGGTGCAGAATAAGATACACAGCAGGTCAGTGGACTGAGTATATAAAGAAGTTTGGTTATGCTCTTTGACTGATTGAAATGTAGGCTACAGAACAGGGGAGAAAATTCTCCCAAATGGTGTCAATTCCCATGACCTTCCCCTGGTTAGCTCTTCACTACTTAGAGGAGGAGTTTGTTCCCACCCACTCTTGAGAAGCACTCATGTTTTTGTCTTGAACAACTTCCCACTTCTTCCAACTCATCCTTCTGTCCTCCTCCTCCTCTCTTCATTCTAGAAGCCTAGCTGCACATAACTCATTTATTCATTCAATCAACAGATATTTATTAAATACCTACTATGTGCCTTGGACTCTTTCCCCCTTTCTGCTTTAACCAGACTCTGGTAGTCTGATACTATCCTTTTCTGATTTCTCCTTGGAGTCTCACCTTGTTGGAGGCGGTGGTAGTTGAAGAGGAGGGGAGGGTATGGTTGACATGGGATGGGGATGGGAGGCAGGGCAAGTTGAAAGCGCAGGACAACTAAAGAAAAGGAGATGACTAAGTGGGCAACACTGGGAGACTGTTCCTCGCCAGACCCTTTGATGTCCAAATATTCTGTGCTGCGACAGCTGCTTTAGTAAAGAATAATCCTAGAAATGATTCGGGATGCTTCTGTTTGCTTCGCAGTACAACTTCTTAAAACATAAAACTAAATCATTCTTTAAACATTCTTCTAAATCTTAAGGAGAAAAGCCTAATTATAGTAAATTAAGTTCAAAGTATTGAATGACCGTTTGAGCATCTGCTGTAGGCCTGGCACTGATAGTCAATGGGAACTGGGGAGGAAGACAAAAATGGTCAAGGGGAGGTGGGGCATGTTGGAAACGTCTGTAGAGCTTCGAGAAGAAAAGTGTGCTTTTGCGCTGGGAGGCAGACAGTACCTGATGTGGAATACCTCCTCCTGGAGTGTGCATTCAGGAAATGCCCTGACTGAGACCTGATTTCCTTCTTAGAAAGACAAATAGTACTCCTCGGCAGTACTCAAATTCTCTTTCCTACATTATGTCTTGGTACTAATAATTATATATGTTAGGAAAAGTGTTTACCTTCTTTAATATATTCACAACTTTTCTTCTCCTTTTCCTCCTTTTGCTTTTGCTTTCTTTTATAGCTTATGTAAATCTTTCACTAATGCCTGTGAACTGTATCCAAATCTAAGCATTTTCTGTTCCCATTTGTCTCCTGTGAATTTCCACTGCTTTGTATGTGTACTTACAAATAGCACGGCCTTACTTTTCTACTTTTTTAAAAGATTTGCCCAAGCTAACATCTGTTGCCAAACTTCCTCCTTTTTTTTTCCCTCCCCAAAGCCCCAGCACACAGTTGTATGTACTAATTCTAAGTCATTCTAGCTCTTCTACGTGAGCCACTGCCACAGCGTGGTGTGGTCCTGCAACTGGGAAGTGAACCCAGCTGCCAAAGTGGTCAGTGCCAAACTTTAACCACTAGGCCGTCAGGGTTGGCTCCTTACCTTTCTATATTTACTCTTCATTCTTATGTGTTGAGATTCACCCATATGTTGAACTCACTGTAATTCAATTCATGGCTGTGTAATATTCTACTGAGTACAGATACCAATTTATGCATCTATTCTCACACTGATGGACATTTGGATTATTTCCAGGTTTATGTGGAAGGTACTTAAAGCCATGAGGCCAGGGTAATCACCAAAAATTGACTAGAGAGCAGAGAATCAGGGCTGTGCCCTGGAGAGCTCCATCATTAAGAGGCTGGGGAGAGGAGTAGAAATCAGCGAGAGGGGACTGAGAAGGAACTACCGAAGTAGGAAGAAAACCAAGAGAGCACGGTGTCCTGGAAGCCAAGAGAGAAAAGCACATCAAGGGAGAGGGAATGAGGACTGAGAATTGACCTTTGGAAACTGACCATTATGCACGTCACTGGTGACCTTGATAAGGCTGTTTGGGTGGAGCCTGATTAGAGTGGGATGGATGCAAAAACTCTCTCACTAATAAGTCAGAGGGAGAGAGTCAAATACCATATGATCTTACCCATAAATAGAAGATAAAAACAAAGACAAACAAACACGTAGCAACAGATTGGATCGGTGGTTACCAGAGGGAAAGTGGGAAGGGAGGAGGGTGAAAGGGGTGATTAGGCACAGGTGTGTGGTGATGGATTGTAATTAGTCTTTGGGTGGTGAACATGATGTAATCTACACAGAATTAGAAATATATTAAGATGTACACCTGAAATTTATATAATGTTATAAACCAATGTTACCGCAATAAAAAAAAACCAAAAACCTTTCTCACTGCACTCTGACATTCCAGTCTCTCCCTACTCAAATCCAGCTCCTAATTATCTTCCTAAAATCACAGATCAGATCATGTGATTCCCCAGCTTATTTTTCAGGAGCTCCAAACTGCCCGAACAATTAGTTTAAACTCTTTAGTGTGACGTGTAATCTGACTTTGTACTATTTTTTTCCTGTCCCGTCTTCTGAGACTGCTTCACTGCCTACCCTGTGCTTTCATTGGAGCTACCACCAGTTCCCGAATATCGAACTGTCACCGAACTTCTGTTTTTGCTGGAACGCCCTTCCTCAGATCCCTTCATGCACGGTAGAGTTTTGAGCATATATCTACCAGAGCTTCATTACATGGTAGTGTAATTATTTATGTGATTGTCTTCTCCACCCAGAATGGGAGTGCCTTGAGGGCAAGAATCTTTACTTAGTTTTGGTAGCTTCTCCAGAGACAAACAGTAGGGACAGACAAGTAGCAGATTTTCATTAAGTGTTGGTGGAATGAATAAGCCTGTGAAAAAATATATCCATGGTATATTCTTTTAGATAGTTTTAGTGCAGACAAGTCTTAGGTCTCCGAGTGTGGTTTTAATTTTTGGAACTAGCCAAAGGCTGTTTGGCATTAAGTCTGATGAAGAAGCTGGAGAATATAAATTTTTATTACAAATGAAGGATAGGAAAAAATTAAGCATGACTGTTTTTGATGACACGTTTTCTTATATGGCTCATAAAGGGCGCCAAAGTTTACCAGCACTGTTTTGCTTAAGGCCATTTCAAAGAGGCATTCCCAAAAACATTTTGAACAGTGACAGTATTGCAGTAAGTGTTTGGTGTCTCAGACTACCATGAGGGACAAGATTTGCTTGAATCTGTAAGTTCTGGTATCTATGTTAAAAAAGCAGTCTCATTCTTTCAAGTCACATCTTATTTTCTGGAGGGAATTTTTGCAAGCTAAATTTCACATTATCTCTCATATATTTAACTCTTTTCTTTGTAGCTCTGTTATTATTTTTTGTAGGCATCATCTTTCAATGCAGCAGCACTCGGAAATTCTATTAAAATTGTTTATTAAAAAATCCCCCTATTCATAAGGCCATTAACTAAGACCAGATTTGACACCAATTCCAGTGGCTGATTTCTACCCCAAATGGATATATGGCCATTTGTTATGATCTTTTGTTTATGATTTTCAAGCAGTTTTCAATCTGTGTGACACTGATCAGATCCAAGCCAATTTGGACTGATTTTTCAAGTCACTTTTCATAAAGCAGCGCATCAAATGTTTTACCAAGTCCAAATGTGTAACATCTGCTCCCCTTTCCCTGATAATTTTACAATTCTCTCAAGAAGTCAACTACTTTATCAACCATGGAATGTGTTTTATAAGTCTCCATTATTATTGCCCATGATTCTGTCACCTTTTAGAATTTCCTCTCTCGGCTTTTTTTGCCAAGTCCTGATAAAATACTTATTAGTTAGGCATCCGATACATTATTCTTCTAGTGGTAACAGTTTGTGACTCTAGGTTCACTCGACTAGATCTATATATAATCTTTTCAGTTATAATGATTTAAAGGATGCAAGCAATAAACTCTGTGTTAGTCATTTTTGTTCATATCCTGGGAGACACGTTATTCAGACTTAATGATTGGTATATGTTTTGAGGTTTGAATATTCGCTTAACTGCTTTTTGTCGTTAGCTTTTTTTTCTAGGTGCATTTTACAATTCCCCATCTTTACCATATGTTAAATGGATATTATGCTTGCAACAGCGAGCCTTACAGAGCAGTAAAGTGTCTGTGCTTGTACGGTAAGTCGACTCGTGTGGCCCTTGGATGGACTGAAGTTTTGGATGCTGTTGTCATCGCATTGATGGAGACGAGCTGTGCTTGGTAACATTTGCTTTCAAGAGTTTGTGGGTAATTGCTGTGTACATAAACTGAGAAAAGTTTGCTTTACAATTAATTTTTGAAGCAAATTCAAGAAGATTCGCATGCAAATAATGCATTTTTTATGAGTTAGGCCCTGAGGTCATCGTGTTTACTGATAGAGTTCAGTTAATTGAATAAATGTGGAGATCTTGTATTGAGTATCCTTTCATTAGTTAAAATGTAATGTTATGGATATTTTATTAACTTTTATAACACCTAAGCTACTGAGTTAACAAACTGTATAAGAATATAATGAACATGTTTGATAGAGTCACATAAATGAAAACATTGGTTATGATTTATCAAGGATTACTCAAGTATTAATTAACTGACAGCTAGAACACTGCTTTTGACAATCTTAAATTTCCTTTGGTTAATCTTATATACATTATAAATTAGTCAGTTTCTCCCTCTTTATGTAAAATATTGAGCTTTTGAAGTGTTTTGACATATGGTAAACTTCAATAAGAAGGCAGACCTTTTCAGTTTTGAGAAATGTAAATATATCATTCTGTAAGAAATTCCAAAATGTTGGCTATGGGACAATGGAAACCACATGTAGTTTTTCTCCAAATCTCAATATACAAGTAACTGCTTTCAACACATCTTTCCTGTCTCCAGTTTTAATATTAACTACTTGATTAAATGTTAAACAGAGCAAAGGCCATTCTTGTCAGGCGTCACTGATATTCATATTGTTTCCAAAGGATGGAAAACATTTAGCTTTGAGTATTTACCACTCTTTTGAGGCTCAGCGGTAATTAACTAGTATTGGGAATGCGACTATTTGCAATTTCAAATTCTAGAGTAGGGGATTCATTGCTGAATAAAAGCTTTGATGTTTGTTTGGCTTTTAATTACTAAATGGCAACTTTACATTCTTTCTGTTAGATCCGCAATTTAGAACAACAATTTTGGAAATATGTTCAAACAGTGCCTTGTATAAAATCAAGATTAGAATTCTTCTGTTTTCGATATATGTTTATAGATATTATAAATTTCTATTCATTAAGTTATAACAAACTATCAATGACCATAGTACTTCCAGTTCTATAAATAAAACAAATTACCAACGTTTTAAATGGGAGTAGAAGAAATTCACATCTATAAAGAACATGCATTTTTAAGTTTGCAGTTTAATTTCACCTAAAAGGTAAATCTGAATCGAGAAAGCTGTTTCTAAGGAGAAATGATTTAAAGTTAGTAGGACATAGTTTATAAATGAGTGTATATGCCTTTGGAATCAATGATTCTAAGTCAAGAAATGGTGTTATGTCAGAGGTCAAACAGACAGACTCAGAGAGTAACCCTGTTTAGGATTTGCTTTCTTTGTTTAAATATTTAAAATGATGCATCAATATATATCAAATGAAGAGTGCATTATTCTTTGTGTATAAGTAAAATAAGAAGTCTGCAGTTTGCTTTTTATAAAAATATGGCAACTCTGTTTCTCAAGATGCCAATTATACACATTAAAGTTTTTAAAAAAGTCAATTTTCTGCATAGTTCCAAGTTTCTCAATTTATATCAATACATTTCTGTTGTTCTGTTGTTGTTTACAGATATTCATATGTATTGTTTAAAAACTTCCTATTTCTGCTAAATTCATGAATCACTCACATAAACGTGGAAATACTTTTAAATGAACACATTCCCTTGTCACATAAGACTTTTGTATTTCTGAGATTTTACAATTGTTTTCTCATTAATTATGAGCTAAGCACATTAAAAGATGCGTTATACAAGCATTGTGAACAGATGTGGCCACATGAGAAGGTTGAATGTGGGGTAACAGCTTTCTGGTTTTTAAATAGAAAATAAGTGAAAATTTGTGTCACAAAAATGTTTGCATCTTTGTAATATAAAACATGGACAATCTCAAGATAAAATAATCTCTAAGTTTATGCATTTTTTTAAACTTCAGAGGATTCTTTTAAGATCTAGATGAGCAAGGATTCTGTTCTAACTACTTCACCAGGCAAATTTGTCCACTGTTGGATTATTCTCAATCAAAATGTTTTTCTAGGATTCAGACTAAATGTGTCCTCTTTTTGACGTTAGTCTATTACTATTTATCTCAGTATTCTCATACAATGTGAATAATGTTTCCCTCTCCTGTTCTTACTGCTTTCAGTTATTTATCCCTGGTAGTGGGTGGGGATTGTAGGATTATGGTGTGAAATGAGGGTGGTATTTTTCTGTTTTGAACAGAGTAATTTGGAACTTTTTGCTTCCGTGTTTTTCAAAGTATAGATTTTGTCAAGAAGTCAGCGCTATTCACATCAATGAAGAAAGCAGCTTGTGAGTGGTTGAAACTTTACGCTTATTAGATGTTTTGTAAGAGGTATGTTGCTGCAAAAGTTTAGGTGATATCTGTGTTAGAAGACTCAAGGTGTTGATAGAACCTAAGAAATACATTTTCAAATAGAATACGCAAAATAAAAATCACAGTACAATGTAGGCTTCCTTGTACCATTAAAAAATAGATTTGTGTACGTTGTTATTGTTTTTTTCTCTCTCTTTTTTTTTAAGATTTTATTTTTTTTCCTTTTTCTCCCCAAAGCCCCCCAGTACGTAGTTGTACATTCTTAGTTGTGGGTCTCAGTTGTGGCATGTGGGAGGCCACCTCAGCGTGGCTCGATGAGCAGTGCCATGTCCACTGGGCTGTCTCCAGCAGAGCTCGCGGACTTAACCGCTCGGCCACGGGGCCGGCCCCACATCGTTATTGTTTACTGATTGTCGTATTGATCTTCTTAGCATTAGTTTGTTTCATATATTGCAAAATTCCTAGTTATTTAGTTTTAAGCTAATAACTTTGAGAATAAGTATTCTTTCTGTCCTTGGTGAGATAGGTATCTGAATTGAGGTGGTTGAAATAAAGGGAAACAGAATCTCCCGTCTTCTCCGTAGGGTTTTCATTTCTTTTATTATGTCTAAGTGGTTATTGTAAATACAAACCTCTCTGTGTTTTTAGTACCCTCAGATGGCAGTGACAGGAAAAAGAAAGGAAGTGCCTTCTTCTTCTTGTGCACCCCCTTTAACTTAAGAATCATTAATCTTTGAGTGAAAGTATGGCTGGAGGAAAATTTCTTCATTTGCAAGTTGGGAGCTCGGGTGTGTGTGGGGCTGTGTGAAGGTTCCCAGGACAAGCTGGGAGCCATGCCCATTGATGTTCCATTCTCCCTCTCACCCGTGCTCCCCTCCCTGGTCACCCGCAAAGGTACAGGAACAGAAAAGGCAGATGACACAGGGTGATACGCAAGAAAGGGAGCGGCACGACAGTATTTGGGAAATCATGGGAAACGTTTGGAAAATGAGCCCACAGTTATACTGTTTATAAAGGACAGAGTGTGGTACTATGCACTTTTATAGATTTAGAAAATAATGTTTGTTACTTTTGCATGTTGACTTCAAGTTTTTCTCTGTGGTATGCAATACTAAAGTGGAGTAAATTTATAAAGTCAAAGTGTTTTATTTCCACTTTAATAAACTCTGCAGAGTTAAAGTGTGTAAATTAGTACCAATTACTTATTTTGTATGCCTGTGGTATTTCCATGTTCTACTAATATGGTAATGAATCAGAATATTGATTAGATTGCTTTAAATCTCTGAAAGAATTGAATGCCTTTCTCATAGTCTTAAATTGTAAAGCCAATTTTAAATCTTTAAAAATATTGAAATTAAATTAGTTTCCTAAGATAGTTACAGGTATCTTTCATTTAAATACGCTTGAGATAACTATAGTATATTCAGTTCTAGAAAACTTAGGGGTGATTTAAAAAGTAATTTCTTTGAAGTATATAGTTCATAATCGTACAATTCATTAGTTGTAAAATTATAAGGATTTCTCCAGTTAGCACTCTTAACCCTATATTCATTTGTAATTGAATTACATTTCTTTCATTAGATGATCAGCATGCAAAATATACGCAATGATACAGAAAGAATTACATATGTGCATGTATCTGTAGAGGTGCATATGAAAGAATGGAAGAAAAGGTGAAATTCCAATAAATCAAGAGTATACAGTTCAGTTTTTGGCCCTGCTCCTCACTATGTCATGCTCAGGCATTTCCCAGGGGAATTAGCAAGGGAGGGGTCCCCACAACCAAGGGTGGAATTGTCCCCCATGATTATTCTGCAGAAATAGGGAATTCCATGGAGCTGTAGTTTTACCCAGAGAGAGGAGACATTCCAGACACTTAGGAGCCTGTGCCTTGAGCTCTGACCGCTGCACCATGGTCTGAACCCAATTGCTTTGCTCTTATTCTTGTCTAGAAACTCAAGCTTGGAATGTTCACATATTTGACAGGAATACAGTGAGAAATAAGTAACAGTGGGTGCGTGGCATGTATGACGTACTTTCACTTCCAGAGTGTCGCATGACATCCTTTTCTCAGGTGTTCTGACTATCAGCTGTTTGGATTTGGGTGACCACTTATAAAACTCCTGAAAGGAGTGGACATTATTTAGGTTTTTCTGGAAATCCAGACACTGCTCTCTCTTCCTCTTCCTCCTTTCTCCCCACCCTTCCTCCTTCATATATTTCACTTGTAGCTCTTTTAAGAGAATTTCATTTTGGTTGTATAATTTTGGCTAGAAGAGTAAGTGAACAGTACAATGTTCTCCTTTTGACACTTGGTAAAAATAATTTTTAGCTTTCAAATAGGGTTCTAATCTGAAACTGTACAGCGTGACTTTATTCAGAATATTAAAATGTGAGAACTGGACAGGATCTTAGCCATCATCTAGTCCAGTATTTTCCATTTCCTAAGAAATGAAGTTTGTTCCAGGCAGACTTGCCTGAGACATACAGAAGTAGAGTGTGTACAAGAACTGATTTTTTTCTTAAAATAGTCTTTTTCCTTATTGTAAAAGCAATACATGTTCATTGTAGAAAAACCCACTTATAATCCTATTCTCTAGAGAAACCACTGTTAACTTATTTATATTTATACTTTGATATACTTCTCATCTCTTTTTTCTGTACCCATATGTAACGCATTTTTACCATATCGAAACCATATATTTCATACATGTAGTTTTACAATAAAGATGGCTTTAATAGTTTTCTAAAAATGAAATAAGAGCATTGCAAAAATTTCCAACACTACAGAAAAGTAAAAAGAAGAAAGTGAAAAAAT
This sequence comes from Equus caballus, assembly GCF_041296265.1. Classification (NCBI taxonomy): domain Eukaryota; kingdom Metazoa; phylum Chordata; class Mammalia; order Perissodactyla; family Equidae; genus Equus; species Equus caballus. Next base: position 11,114,465 of record NC_091702.1, on the reverse strand, counting down.
TATTTGAAATCTCACTACCAAGAGATAATTGTTGGTCAAAATATTAAGACAGTTATGAGATATACTAAAAAATGGCTAGTTAATATTAATGATATTCTTCCAGATACTTGTCAATGTATGGATACTCAAAGGATTATGGATGTATTGATGTTTGAAATACACTTTTTTACTTGATAACATCACGTGAACATACTTCATATGTTCATATATGAACAAATATGTCAATAAATATAGATCTATACCATAACACCATAAATATGTCTCTATCACAATTTTTGCTGACTGCATCATATTCCGTTATGTAGATAGGCCTTAATTTGTTTAAAAATTTTGTTGTTAGATACTTATACCAGTTCTTTCTCTTATAAACAGTGCTGTAATAAATGTTCTTATAACTAACAATTTGTATACATCTTTGATTAGTTTCTTATGTTGAATCCCAGAAGTGGTGATGCTGGACCAAAGGCTGTACTTTCATCCTACCAACTGTGCATGAGAGAGTTTCTTTTCCTATAAATTATATCTATATTGAATATTATGACTTAAGATATGTATTTACTTGAAAAGGCATCTCATTTCTGTTTTACTTTGTGTTTCTTTACTGTCTAGTGTGAATAAACATTTCCCAAATTTTTATTGGCTATTTATTATTCTTTTATTGTGAATTGCCTGTTTGTGTCATTTGCCAATTTTAAAATTCAGGTATTTGCCATTATATATTAAACATATCAACTCTTTTTTTGTCATATGTGTGGCATTTTAGTAATTTGCATTATACCTTTCATTTATGTACACATTTTGTACCCTTTTTTATGCGTAGATAGAAGTTACAAAGCTTTAGGTGGTCAATTACATCAATATTTTATTTTATGATTTTTACTGTTTTTTAAGTTGAGTTCATAATGGTTTACATCATTGTGAATTTCAGTTGTACAATATTTCTTGTCTGTCACCATAAAAGCGCTCCCCTTCAGCCCCTGTGCCCACCCCCCTGCCCCCTTCCCCTGGTGACCACTGAACTGTTTTCTTTGTCCGTGTGTTTGTTTATGTTCCATGTATGAGTGAAATCATACAGTTTGTCTTTGTCTGGCTTATTTCGCTTAACATAATACCCTCCAGGCCCGTCCACAGTGTTGCAAATGCGATGATTTTGCCTTTTTTTTTTATGACTGAGTAGTGTTCCATTGTATATATATACACACCAGATCTTCTTCATCTAATCATCAGTCGATGGGCACTTGGGTTGCTTCCATGTCTGGGCTATTGTGAACAATGCTGCAATGAACATAGGGGTGCATAGGTCACGTTGGATTGTTGATTTCAAGTTGTTTGGGTAGATACCCAGTAGTGGGATAGCTGGGTCATATGGTAGTTCTATTTTTAGTTTTTTGAGGAATCTCCATACTGTTTTCCATAGTGACTGCACCAGTTTGCATTTCCACCAGCAGTGTATGAGGGTTCCCTTCTCTCCACACCCTCTCCAACATTTGTTATTTTTAGTCTTAGTGATTATAGCCATTTTAACAGGTGTAAGGTGGTATTTTAGTGTAGTTTTTTTTTAAAAAGATTTTATTTTTTTCCTTTTTCTCTGCAAAGCCCCCCGGTGCATACTTGTATTATATTCTTTGTTGTGGGTCCTTCTAGTTGTGGCATGTGCGACGCCGCCTCAGCGTGGCTCGACGAGAAGTGCCATGTCCTCGCCCAGGATCCGAACCAAACCAACGAAACACTGGGCCAACTGCAGCGGAGCGCGCGAAGTTAACCACTCGGCCACGGGGCCAGCCCCTTTAGTGTAGTTTTGATTTGCATTTCCCTGATGATTAGTGATGTCGAACATCTTTTCATGTGCCTATTGGCCATCTGTATATCTTCTTTGGAAAAATGTCTGCTCATATCCTCTGCCCATTTTTTGATAGGGCTGTTTGTTTTTTACTGTTCAGTTGTGTGAGTTCTTTATATATTATGGAGATTAACCCCTTGTCAGATATATGATTTGCAAATATTTTCTCCCAATTGGGGGGTTGTCTTTTTGTTTTGTTCCTGGTTTCCTTTGCCTTGCAGAAGCTCTTTAGTCTGATGAACTCCCACTTGTTTATTTTTTCTTTTGTTTCCCTAGGGTGAGAAGACATGGTATTCGAAAAGATCCTGTTAAGTTCGATGTCAAAGAGTGTACTACCTATATTTTCCTCCAGAAGTTTTATAGTTTTAGGTCTTATCTTCAAGTCTTTGATCCATTTTGAGTTTATTTTGTGTACGGCATGAGATAATGGTCTATTTTCATTCTTTTGCAAGTGGTTGTCCAGATTTCCCAACTGTTTTTAAAATCAAGCTTAGAAAATCTTTTCTTACCCAAAGATCATGTAACCATTCATTTATATTTTCTCCTAATAGTTTTGTCATTATTTAATATGTTAAATGATTAATGTGTCTGGAGTTCATTTTCATGCAAAATGTGAGATAAAATCCAACTTAATTTTTTTCCAACATCACTTATTGTACTGACTTTGTCATATTATGTTTTTTATTTTTATTTTTATTTTTGTGTAGTCAAAATTTTCATTTTTTCTTTATGGTTTTCATCATTAGTGCCATACTTTATAAAAGCATTCTACCTCAAGAACATATGTGTGTGTGTACACACACACACACAGACACACACACACACCTGTATATATTTTTTTAGCACACTTGTGTTTCCATTTTTAATATTAAAATCATTAGTCTGAAGTTTATTTTGATGTATTGTGTGAAATAAAGATTTAACTTATTTTTTCCCTAAATGATCGATCAGTTAAGTCCATATAATTATCAAATAATTCATATTTTGCCATTAATTTTAAATCTTACGTTTACCATATAATACATTCTTACAGTTATTTGGGCATATTTCTGGATTTTCTGTTCTGGTCCAATTTTTTTTTCTGTTTATTCTTGTACTAATTCCTTGCTTTTAAAATTTTAGTAGCTTTATAATACACTTAAAAATCTTATAGCTTTCTTTAATTTTTCAGTTTTTGGGGTGTAAATTGATCTTTCATTGTCCTTCAATTTACATTTCTCTGTCTGGGAGTGATTTGGAGCATTTTTTCATGCCTCTTGACCATTTGGGTTTGCTGCTCTGTGAATTCTCTCTCTCTATATATGTCTTTTATCTATTTTTTCTCTTTGGTTGTGTCTTCTTCTGTAACCTATAAATATTAACTTTGTATCTGTCATTTGCATCGCAGGTAGATTTTGTGTGTGTGTGAGGAAGATTGGCCCTGAGCTGACACCTGTGCCAGTCTTCCTCTACTTTGCTGTGGGATGCTACCACAGTGTGGCTTGGTAAGTGGTGGGTATGTCTGCTCCTGGGATCTGAACCCACGAATGCCGGGTTACTGAAGTGGAGCGCACAAACTCAACCACTACACCCCAGGGCCAGCCCCCTGCAAATAGTTTTGTAACTCTATTATTTATTGTTTATGGTATATTTTACTATATTTGTTTTCAATTTTTAAAAAATATACCTATAAGGTCTATATTTTATTTTATAGCTTTTAGATTTCTTGTCTTAGTTAAAAATGTCCCCTACCTTTGTACCTCTAGTCTAGCTATACCTATAGTCTCCTGTATGTTCTTGCAAGATAGGTGTTACTTAAAATTTTACCTGAATTAATTTTTGTATGTGGTATAAGATGAAAGTCTAATTTTATTTCTTCAGGTGGTTAGCCCATTATGCCAGTGCTATTTTCATGAATAGAAATGTCATTTTTATTATATATTAAATTTTTACACATACAGAGGTTAACTTCTGGAGTCTCTATTCCGTTCCCTTGGTCAATTTGTCTACTCCTATGCCAATACAATACTATGCTATATACAATACAATACAATACAACACAACACAGTACAATATTTTGACAAATACCGTAGTTATTTGATTACAAAGGCAGAATGGCACTCTCAAACAAGCAAGCATTAAGCAAATATAGTACCTTTGAGTCCTTGAAAAAAACTGTTTAATAATAAAATTCAGGCAACAAAGAGAGGAATAAAGATAAAGAAAACAAAGGTCATAAAAAGACTTGTGGAGAGCATTAAATTCATTAAAGTAAAAAAAAACCTATGATCAAACAACTGTGAGAAATATGTTGCAAAACAATATGTGTGTAAATGTAATTAATATTGACAGTGTAAAAAGAACTAAAATACAATCAGTTGGTGGCTATTTGGTAATTTGACGATAGGTATCAAAATTTTAAATGTGCTTAACCTTTGACCCAGCAATTCTGCTCATTCGTATACATTGAACAAATAATTATAAGCTCAATGAGTGTCCAGAATGATAGGGTTCTGTGGGAATACAGCGAGTATATAGCAGATAGATTTAACCAGTTTAGGGAGTTAGAAAGGCCTTTTGGAAAAAGTGACATGCTAGTTGAAGCATGAAGGATATTCAGGAGTTAGATCAGTGAGAGGCAGGAGAGAGACAGTGGGGAACATTCCAGGTAAACAGATTATCAATATGAAGGCTCTTGGTAGGCGTGAGGGGTGGGAAATGCATTGCATATTCCAGAGAGAGGGCCAGGATGGCTGGGGCATCGAGAGCTGAGGTGGGGGTGTGGAGAAGAGCACAGATAAAGCTGGACAGGTAGGCTGGATCAGTCAGACCATGAGGCCATGGTCAAGAGTTTGTTCATTATCCAAAGGATAGTGGAGGGTCCCAGGAGGATTTTGCTCCCCTGGGGTAGAGAAGTAGGGGAAAAGCCTCATTAAATGTGTTTTGAAAAATCGCTCTGACTATTGTGTGTTGGATGGACAAGAGCAGAACAAGAAGAAATGGAGAAGCTACTGCAGTAGTTCAGTGAGAGATGAGGTGTTGACAGTGGAAAAGGAAAGAATGGATGGATTTTAGAGATGTTTAGGCATCAGAATAGAGAAGATTTGGTAATAGATTGAGGGTGGGGAGTGGAAAATGGAGAAGTTCAGGCCGACTCTTGGTATGGAGCTTGAATAGCTGTTTAGATAGTGCTGCCGTTTACTAAGATAGGGAATACATAAGGAGGAGGTAAGCGGGGAGATGATTCATTCAATTTTGGCCCTGTTTGGATCAAAATGGTAGGTGGCAGACACGACAGGTATGCACATAGATTTATGGATCAGTCTGGAACTCAGAAGACAGGTCTAGGGTTGGAGTAATGGTTGGGGACCCGGGATGTACACATGTAGCGGTAGTACGGGGGGCATGAGATTTCCTTATAATGGAGTATAAAATGCAAAGAGAAGGGAGTCTGAGGAAGGCCCAAAGAGCACCCACTTTCCTGGTCGTGAAGAGCAGGAGGATCCCTGAATGTAGAATTGAAAAGGGAGGCCAAAGCTGTAGGAAAACTCAGTGGTTTCTTGGGAAGTAAGAAAGAGTGTATCCTAGGAGACAGTAGCCATCTGTGTCGATGCTGCTCAAAGGCCATGTTGGGAGGAAGCCTGAGTCATGTCTACTAGATTTGGTTACAAGTAGGCATTTTATGCTACGTAGAAAGGTCACCTAAGGGGAGAGGTGGAGACAAAAATCTAGCTAGGAGTGGGTTGAAGGGAAATGAGAAGTGAGGATATAGAGTTGAGGTTAATTCTCTTGACAAGTTTGGCTGTGGAGTGAAGGAGAGAGTCAGAAACGTGAGGGTATGTGGGTCCCAGAAGGTTTTTTCTTCTTTGCAGGAAAGGATTTACCCTGATATAATATCTATTGCCCATCTTCCTCTTTGCTCCCGCCCCCCAAAGCCCCAGTGCATGGTTGTATATCCTAGTTGTAAGTCATTCTAGCTCTTCTATGTGAGCCGCTGCCACGGCATGGCTACTGACAGAGGGGTGGTGTGGTTCCATGACTGGGAAACAGACCTGGGCCACCGAAGCGGTGTGAGCGCTGAACTTTAACCACTAGGCCATCATGGCTGGCTCCCAGAAGGTTTTTTCTTTTTAGGGAAGATTAGGCCTGAGCTAACATCTGCCACAAATCCTCCTCTTTTTGTTGAGGAAGACTGGCCCTGAGCTAACATCTGTGTCCATCTTCCTCTACTTTATATGTGGGACACCTGCCACAGCATGGCTTGCCAAGCGGTGCCATGTCCGCACCTGGAATCTGAACTGGTGAACCCTGGGCCACCGAAGCGGAATCTGTGAACTTAACCACTGTGCCACCAGGCCAGCCCCCTAGAAGGTTTTTAATTTTAGTTTTTTACAGAAACTAGTAGGAAGGCTCTAGTAATGAGAGGTTAGAGATACAGGAGAGTGGATTAGCCATTAGCCATTTTTGTCAAAATTCCTGAGAAGGCTGGGGAGGGTGGGGGTGAGACCTGAGCACATGGAGAGGGATTCTTGCTCAACACAGAGATTGGAAGAAGACGTGTGATCGCAGATAAAAGTAGGCACGTGGATGTGGTGGGAAGACGTTCAGATGACTTCCACCTGCTAGAAGTGGGCAGTGAGGAGAGCTGCCGAGAGAGGATGTGAAGGGCCCTGGGTCAGCAATCGGAGAAGCGGAAGGCTAGCTGTGGGGCACAGGAGAGTCAGATGATGGGAACTCGGCGCTCGCCTGAGAGCCTCGCCCTTCTACTTTATGACATGGGCAAACGCCTGAGGTTTGGCTATTCTTGTAATTTGAGTTATTTTAGGTAAAATCCAGGTGGGAGGTATCTATAAACACACTCAGTTTACAGGCCATCTCCAGTGCAAACTTTTAATAGTCACATGAAAAACAAAACAAAGCAGAACTTTGAAGAGAGACTGGATCTACTCTGCTATAGTAAAGTAAAAACCACTAAAAATGTAAAAAAATATGGATGTGTCCATATACTCCTTAAGCAAATGAACTATCCAAAATTCCCATATGCAAACTAAATATATTAGAGGTTTTCCCCTATAGCATTACTAGAGAATTTGCTTTGAAGAGGTGACCAGAAGGAAAAGACTATGCAATTTGGAGTCAGAGAGATTTGTTTTAAATCTAGTTTTGCCGATTACCAAAATGACCAGAGGCAGGTCACTATTGCTGGGCTTCAGTTTTCTCATCTTTTAAATAATAAAATCTACCTGAATTGAGTGTTGTGAGGATTAAGTGAATGATATGTGTTGAATACCTCAGACGGTGCACGGCACGTAGTGGTCAGTTAGAGACGAACCCATTTATTTACTCTTGGTTTACAGGATTTACACGATGGATTTACGGGGTTCCAGTGAATGACGTCTCGTTGACTATTCAATCCACCTATAAACACTTGTTGACCACCTATGAGACACTAGGTGCCTAGTCCTGAGCTGGGGACTGTGGGAACAAAGAAGAATGAACCCGGTTGTTGCCAGGAGCTCTTCCTGCTGCACATAAAACAGGTTTTCAGGGGCCGGCCTGAGGCAGAGCTGTTAAGTTCGTGCACTCTGCTTCGGCCGCCCAGGGTTTCGCAGGTTCAGATCCTGGACGCGGACATGGCACCGCTCACCAGGCCATGCTGAGGCAGCATCCCACGTAGCACGACCAGAGGCACTCACAACTAGAACATACAACTATGTACCTGGGGGCTTTGGGGAGAAGAGGAAAAGAAAAGATTGGCAACAGACGTTAGTGCAGGTGTCCATCTTTTCTTTTTTTAAAAAAAAGGTTTTCATGGAAAAGTTTTACAAATACAGACTTCTAGAGTCTGTTAGTTACTTAACTAAATTGACTATGCAATATTGTAGCCCAGGGCCTGTATATAAGAGCCACATAATACATCTTATTTTTCCTCTTCTCTTCTTCCAAGATAAGATACAGGCAATCCCAACTTTATGGTCAATCGATGTACGGGAATCTGATTTACAGATCAGAATTACAAATAGCTTATGATAAGCATGGAAAGGAATTGTTGAAACGCATGACCATCTTAGGGGGGTTGACCTCTGAGGGCAGACCTCCAGGGCTGGTTGCCTGTTTGGCCCCGAATAGCATCCCTGACATGGTCTCAAAGTTCCACATCTTTTTTGTGACCCTGCCTGTATTTCCTGTGGTTTTGCCTCAGGGATATCCTTTCCATTTCTGAAAACTGAGTTTCTGACACTCATATCTGTTTTAGGTTTCTCAAAGTTCTTTGAAACAATTTTTTTCTTACTAAAATTCTCAATTTGATGTCCTGTCTTTCTGTTAGCAGAATCAGAGGAAAGTGTTCTCTGGAGCCTAGAATCATGGGTCATTGCCTTATGGCACGATGTTGTAACCTTGGCGGGTTCTCTGCTGTTAAGTCTTTCAGTGAATTCAAAGTTTTTGTTTATTTAATGAAATTTTTAAAAATTATGTGAATGCGCTTTCATTGTAAAAAATAAAAATACACAAGTTCAGAGTATAAGATGTGAAATATTTCACTTTTTTCCTCATCCCTTTCACTTCTTGTAAGTAACACTGTTATCACTTTGGGATATATTTTTTTCAGATATTATTCTATGTATTTTCATGCATATTAATTGTTGTATGAAATACGTGTATTTATATATTTTTTGCATAAAAATAGGATAATAGGACACAAATTATTCCAAAATTGACTTTTCTCACTTATTAGCTGTTGGAGCTATTTGACATGGTACCTTTAGATCTATGTCATTCTTGTTGACAACTGCATAGAGTGCTGTATCATAGATGAAACGTGATTTATGTAACCAATCCCCTGTGGAACTGCAAAGCTAGACTCCTGAGCTTTGCCCACCTGGTCCTCCCGTAGTCTCCTCCACTTCAGTCCGTGGCAACTCTGCCGTCGCTCAGGCAGACAATCCTTTAGTCATCTTTCACCCTCTGTCTTTTTTTTCTTTTTAGCACTTACCATTTTGACTTGCATCTGTTTAGTGGTTTGGTACCTATCTCCTTCTCGCTGGAATATAATACCAACAGGTCAGGAAAAAGAGATGATGTCAGTGGAAAGGGCAACAGGTAAACCTACTGGAAGAAAAGAAAGCGGTGTGTGTGTGAGAACGCGTGTGTTTACTGTGGCACCGACTCTGGACTGTCCCCCTTCTGTAATTCTGGCAGGAATTTCAGGCCTTTACCCCTTAATCGCCGGGTGCCCCATCTCACCACGAGTGTCTGTGCTCCTGCAGTCCTTTACCACTCACATCTGTTCAGTCACTAAGTCTTACCAATTTTCCTAACTATCTTGGACACACATCCACTTCTCTTTAAAACCACTGCATCACCCTTTTCCAAAACATCATCAACATTATCACTGAGACTGTTGCTAGACCTTCCTAACTGGCCTCTTCCATCTATCCTGCCCCACCTCTGCTCGCTTCCCTCTCATTCTTCACTCTGTCCTCAGAGTGATCTTTTTCCAATACACATCTCAAAACCCCTCATGGACTCCCCTTGCCCATGCCTGTGAATCAAACTCACGATTCCTCACATTGCTATAGGGCTCTGCCTATCTTTCAAGCCTCATTATGTACCATTTGCTCCCTTACTCTCTATACTTCAGCCATGATGATTTTCTTTCAGTTCCAGTCTCAGGACCTTTGCATAAGCAATTCCTCTGACGGAAATGCTCTTTCCACCCTTCATCTTACATCATTCAGGTCCCATCCTACATGTATATTTTTAAGAAATGTTTTCTATGACTCCACAGACCAAATCCTGGACTTCTCCTGTGTAACATTCGTCATCCTTGTACTTGGTTGATATCTGTTTTCCAAGGGAGATAGCATGCTCCTTGAGAACAAGGCCAAGTCTGGCTTCACCACTGCCAGGCACAGAGGGATTGCCCAACAAATGTTTGCTGCACAAATACAATCTAAACTTTGGGAAAGTGAAATTTCCCTAACATTGCTGCTTTGTCCTTGATTCAAAAAGTGATGATCTGGTGTCAACTTGTGTAGATGAGACGGAACAAGGCAAAAGAAGAAGAAAACCTGGTGGGACCAGGCAGAACCACTTTCTGCAGCCCCTCCTGGCCCAGGCTTCACCAATGTCCTAATAAAGTGAGGTTAGCGCCAGAGCCACACTGTGGTTAAGTAAGAGTTATTGCAGTTATATATTGCATAGATAGATACAATTTAATTATATGTAAAATCATGCCATTTGTTGTTTAGAAATTAACCTTTAAGAAATTAACTGCTTAGAAAGTTGAATGTGATTCATTCCATAGCATGAGTTTAATTCTCAGACAACCCCTTTATTGTCCTTATAAAGATCAGGTTAAAGTAATGTCTTGAATTATTCTTAAGGACAGATACTGGACTCATCTCAACTGAGTTGTCTTTTAGTGGCCTCACTTGGAATAATTTTAACCCCGGTGATGCTTTCTGCAATCAAATCATCAACTCAGCCAACTATTTGGAGAAATAATGAAAATAAAATATTCTGTTCTTATTCTTAGTTTAACATTTTTCATCTTATAAATTGGATACAATTGAAATGAAAATGATACAAGGCTTTGTGAAGATTTTGAGTGATAGAAGATAGAATATGATCTCAGCTATAATTATAGCATTGTGAAATTGAGACCGTAATTTAAGGATTTAACCTTCATATTTAAAATTTGAGGGTTTTGTATAACTGCAAGAATCCACAAACAGTGATGACATCCTCGAGAGGAAAGAAATGAAAAGCAAATGGCACTGCTAACTTTCCTATTATATTGAGCTGCTCTGGTGGAGAAGGACAGATTCAGCTCTAGCATTCCTTGTAACACTCAGGCTCCACACACCAGGAAAGACACTGATGACCACACTTGCTCTTTAAACTGCAATGCTGGTTACAGCAGAATTTATAATCAGCTGAGGCTTTGACAGACTGACAACAACCTCTCTGCACCAATTTTTATCTTCTTAATTCCTTATTTATTGCAGGAGCATAATATTTATTCTTTATAATACACTAATCATAATTACTAAGGAAATCACTGGTTAGTCTGTCTGGTGTTAGGCAATCAAAAGAAAGCCCAGGATGGAAACAAAAACATTTCACTGAAAAGCAAAAGGAATCAGAATGGAGTACACTTTGATATCACTATGATTTGGTTCTAATTTCACTGTAGATAGACGAAGCCAGGTTGCTGCAACATGTAGATTAGAGTTTGTTCCCATCTATGAATAGCTGAGAAAGTGCCCACAGAGGGCAGTAATAAATAGTGGGCACTCTAACAAGAGACAGCCAGTCCTAATTCAGTTCTGCATCTTCTGGTCTCCTCTACTTGTCTTTGAGTTTCATATCCACTTTAGGTCCCTGACACTCTCTATCTTTCCTTTTCCACTCTCCCCTGGAACATTTTGGTGGGAATATAATTCCACGTATTATTTCTTCTTGGGATATTTACATTTATTATTTACTCTAACTCTAACGGAAAAATTAGAGGTTTTCTGCTCTGTTTAATTTTGAACATGAATGATTTTTTTTTTTTGTACAGTAAGGGGCAGTATCCAAGTGCCTCTAAAAATAGACTGTTGTCTACTTTGTGTCCTGGCAAAGTGAATTCTGGAACTGAAATGAAAGATGTGATGGAAGAAATAAGAAGACTGCTGCCCAGGGAGTTACAGCAGAGGATAGAGACAGGCACAGAGAAGCTGTAGAAAATACTTTCCTTCTAAGGTCATGTGAGCTTAAATTGCCTTAAAATGTATCAATGCTAATGCAGTTGGAAATACTTAAAAATACTAGGACAATGTGAAAAAGACATTTAAAATGAAATAATTTGCAATCATTTTACATCTAATTCTGAGAGACCTCTCTATGTAGTCTAATAAGAGTCTAATTTGCAGGGAAAATTTATCCAACAAAGTAAAATTGAACTTTCTCCCACAGATAACTGATGAGAAGTAGCCTAGGAAGTAAAATTTTTGAACAAACTAAAACTGATCAAGACCAAAATGCCAAAGATGTTCTACACTTGACCAGAGTTAGAAATTATTTGGAGTATTTGGGAACTGTATGTGTAATAGACATGATAACGGGCTTGCATGTTAGTGTGGTTGTCTCTGTAATTCTTGGGTAGTATAAATAGTTGTTTATCCTGGATTATTTGGAAGTTGGAACTGGCTTGGGAGGTTGGGAGATTTATAGAAAAACAAAGTCCATTATATTCAAAGAACCCGGAAATTTGATGAAAAGAGTTAATTATATATAAACTAACCAAAAAGAGATGAGAAGAAATCATATATGCCTACAAAAGGTTCTACATAGATTATGTTTCAAAGTCACAATGCCATGGTAGCCAGAAAGATGGTATTCTTAGAGGAGAGAGATGTAATAGAATGATTTAGGTTGAATATTTAAAAAATTTAAGAAATCGAACACATTATGCAGTGTCCTCGTATGGGCTCATGGGGAGTCTATTTTTAAAGGTAACATGTTATTGTAATAGGGAAAGACTTTATTTTCAGGAACAAACCACAGTATCTCCAGTTTTTACTTCAGTTTTGCATCATCTTAAGTAGCATAGTGCACCTAACTTCATATCAAAAGATGAGTTAAAGTCTCAACTCTGCCACTTATTAAGTGTGTGATCTTTGGTAAATTGATAAGGCTACATTTACAAATGGGGATAATGACACCTGTTTCACTGGGTTGTTGTGAGGCTCAAAGGACTTAACAGACGTGAAAGAGCCATACAAATACTAAGTAAAGACCTATCATAACAAAGAGGTTTAACCCTTTTCTTTAGCTGAGTCAAACTAACATACCGTAAATCAGTAGCTTATATCATATTCTTCTGAAATTTGACAATTTCCAAGTAGATTTAGCATCGCAAAGTTGTTTCATCAAGGAACGGAGTGTGTGGCAAAGTTAAGAGTGCATAGTCATGGGGATTAAGCGCTTTTCAGTGGTCTGGTTTAACGGATATGCTACTTGTAATGTTCCATCGCATTAAAAAACCCATTAATTAGTTTTCTGGAGGTAATTTTATATTAAATGCATTCAATTAACTTCTCTAAAAATATTTTTTGCCTGCTGCCTTAATCTCTAACAGCAACATTAACTGTTCTGATCCTAGATTTTTTTGTAGATTTCAATGCCATGGCCACTTAACCTCTCTTCCTCATAAGGAAAACTTTCCAGATCTTGGAGTCAAAGGGCTGAAAAAGAAAATTTGGCATTTACATTATGATTTATTGAATCAAAGCAAAAAACTGGTAAATTAAGTGAAAAACGGAACTCAAATTTTTGGGGGGGATCAATCTAATTGAGTTAATAAGACAAGTGCTAAACCTGGTTATGATTATGGACTTTTAAAAAGTATTGAATTCTTTGGTTGGCGTGTGAAGGCTAACTCCTGAAATTCAGCCTGGTTCTGGGTCGAATGTCTTTATTTTACGCCTTGGAATGTGTCTTTCCTATTGTGACAAGTTTCTGAATTCTCATGTCACCTTGATTCATCCTGTGTGAATTTTGTCATGAAAGTTTGTACATAAATATCAATCTTTTCAAGTTTCTGAATTCTCATGTCACCTTGATTCATCCTGTGTGAATTTTGTCATGAAAGTTTGTACATAAATATCAATCTTTTCAATTTCATCTGAAAATCCTGGTCTCCATTCCCACCATGGAAGAAGGTTCAGATCTGAACTGTCCCTTTAATTATTAGGCCCTTCTTTATTATTTAGCGAATGTATTTTGCAGGGGAAAAACCCCATTAATCTTCTAAAGTCCTAATCATAGCGTGTGGAGAGAGGTTTATGGTCACATATAGAGGTTTTCTAGTTTCCAAGTGAATGTGACTTGTTAATCTGTTCAGAGTAAAGATTGGGAATGTCATAATATTAATATTTTCACAGAATAACCAGTGGGTTATGTGAATTGTGATGTGACCATAATTTCACCTTAAAATAAGTAAAATGGAAACAGTTTGAATGTAATTTTTATGTCACATTTGGCTTTTGGAATAAAATGGGATGATTCAGGTTTAGAAAATCGGGTGGAGCATCCAGATAAAGCACGTCAGGATTGGCTGTGATCTTTCCCTTAATCATTACAAATAACACGTACTTAGTTGTAGACATTTATTTTGGGTTTATTTCTTTGTTTTCACCTCCACCCCCACCACCCCATGTATGACTAAAGCAATCACTTTGAATTATTCTGGATAACCACACTCAGTGCTCTTTTTATGACTTCTTGATGTGGTTTTGAGTATCGCTTTTTTTTTTGGCAAACTGGCTGCTTTCTTAAAGAGAGTCCACGTGCTGAACGTGTACGTGTTACATTATTCTCATCCGTGGGAGGACTCCTGGTTACTTTACTATCAGAGAAAGAGCAAAAGATGAAAAAATAACATTAAATGGTAAAAGAATGTAAACCAAATGAGTAGAAATACAGCTAAAGGGAAAATATGGTAAAGGAAAAAAGAAATAGTGCGAAAGAAATCAGGTCCAAGGGAATTATTTTAGGGTACAACACGCAATACAATACAGTAAAAAAGAAAAATAGGGGTTAAAGTCCTGAAGGTAAGCGGGAAAAAAATAGAAAGAAGGTATACTTCAGGGTAAGGCAAGAATGAAAAACCAAAAGCTATAAGAAAATAAGATTTATTTTAAAATTCTAGAAAAGTGTTAAAACATTTGCAATGCCTTAAGGATAATTGAATTGCAAAAACATACAGGCGAAGATATACAAAAGCAAAAACATTAAAAGACATTTAAAATTTTACTATATTCCTATTCAGATTATTTCTATTTTTCAAAAAATGGCGGTAATCAGATTAATATTTACAACAAAATGAGGTTTCTGGGGCATAATGTAGAGCCATAGAGTTTCTGTGTTGAATGCTGGCAGAACGGAAAAGGAAACGTAAAGACGTTATCTAAGGGTAAAGATGCACTCATGAGAATATATTTGAAAGGAAACTTTCCTGCTCTAACACCAGCTGTCCTGAGGCTTTGTGGAGATAGCCGCGGCTCAGCAGCACTCCTGCTGCTGGAGGAGGAGTTATGGCCAATAATAACGTATTGACGTTTATGTGGTTACGATGCTCTGACCTGAACTTGCTTAACTGGTGCCCTAGTAATTGCCAAGTGGTTCACATCACTGTAATGCCAGGATAAAAATAGAAAAGTTGATTAAATACAGTTAGATGTTCATATAAAATAATAAAGTTAAGTACTTCATACAATTCTGTTCCTGACAATTCGTTTTTCTGATTAAGTGAATGCAATCTATGGAAAAATAGCCTTGCATATTATTTCCCTAAAGTTAGGCAGCATGAATAATTAGCCTTTACTAAGCAGTTATTAAAGCTTCACTCGCCTTGTAAATCAGTTGAAAATGAGGGGCAATAGGAGAAAGCAAGATTAGATTTTTAGAATGCAGTTTTTGTACATTTTCAACTACTAGGTCTCCAGGCTTTTGTATTATTGTCGTATATTAGATGATGAAATTTGATTCATTTTCAAACATTTTCACCCTCTTCAAGGCTCAAGACTTAGTCAAAAGTTGAATATTTACTTACAGTTCTATTAAGTTTTCCTCCAAGTCAGGTATTTCCCTCACTCTCTTACACTGCGATAATAAAGGTGCTAATGGATGGGGCCCCTACTTAAGGAAAATGAAAACTAAAAACGATCCTGGCTCTTTAAAAGTTTATCCCTATGGCACCATCGTGTAAGCATACATATGGGACAGTAAAAATGGAAGACGACACATTAAATGACATTATTATAAAATGCAATACTCTTGGAATGATCCCTTATTAAATTAGGCTCTATGATCTGAGATGAATTTCCCCGATCCCTAATCCATCACTGGAGAAATATTAAAAGATAGGTCTCAACTGGTATTAGAATCGCACTCAGTCTCTACTTTCATTATTTTGAATTAGGGTGCTACTGGGGGAAAGCCTCTTAATGAGAATTAGAGTGATTCACTGGCCTTCTTTTGGATTTTGACAAGTAAAATATTAACTCTTCAGTCACAGCTGTCTGAATTAAAATACTTGGCAGCCGCAGATGCACAAATTAAATTGGCCTTTATGTTTCCATATTGCTGACCTCCTTAGAGGCAAAAACATCAGGCCCAACAATAACAAAAAGCCACAGTGTGTCATTTCTTGGAAGAAAATATATTTATTGAAGTTTTTATATTTGTTTCAGTTTTAACATATAATTGAACAACTCTAGGACATTTTGAAGTGGAGTTTTGTTTTAATTATAAATTACATAAACTTCAGCTACACATCAGTTATTCTCAGCCATTAACTACATGTTAAAATAATTGGTGGAGTTTTTTGGGGGTTTCTTACCTTTTTAAATCCCCTTAATGACATCTGTGAGTTGAACACCAGAGTAAATATTTGAGTTTGGCATCCATAAGTTTAAACAAATGTTTCCTTGGAAATATACACAAAGATTCATCCCTCTCCTCAGACTAGAAAAAGATTTAATT